>NC_064923.1:542034629-542334629 GCF_023897955.1 Schistocerca gregaria
GCAATTCGGGAGATTTGAGTGTGCTCCAGCGTGGAACTTTTAACTTTTACCGCTTGTAATACGGAACTGCGCATAGACAGAATATGAGTTGCTATTCTTTGCATCCCGTGTGTTAATTTGTGAATCCTCATGTTGAATTCTGAACTATTTTGAGCTGGAGAATCTTTCGTGTACTGTGATCACGAAATGGGCTTCGTTTCGCGAGTCTTTGTTGACTATCTAGTCTGACGTTTTCCTCTCATTGTTGTAACTTTCTCCACGTAACTTTACTGCATTTGATAAGGATGTTCTCTGTCTGCATTTAACATGAATATCGCAGTACCACTACCCGTTTATTTGAGACGTATTTCTTCAACAAACAGTATTCAGTATAATTCCCTATCATCTTCATCACTTACAGACGTTAGAATAGAGTCGTCTTTATTATATTATTCATTTATCTTTTATTATATGCTTCTGTATATTTTATTGGTTCGCAGTTCTAGCTAATGCATAGACTATTTGACTGCAGGATCACAGCTACACGTTATTAAACGCAGCGAATTAGCTGCAGTCAAAATAGACATGCGTGGCTGGGCCCTAGGACTACATCGAACTATTGTTTTTATACAGATCCGTACATAGCCCAAGTGCCCGAAGTACGAGTAACCACAGGTAAAGACGCTTCTTTGATCGTATGGTACGCTGTTTGGAAGAGCAACTAGTCAAGCAGTGACCGTTAGGTATCGTCGCAATCGCACCTGAAGTGGATCCCAAACCGTACAGCAGTACTCCAGCAGAGGACAAATCAGAGTAGTGTAAATAGTCTTTTTAATAATCCTATTGCATATTATGAATGTTCTACCAATAAATCGCAGTCTTTGCTTTGTTTGCACCATAGCATGGTCTAAGTGACCGTTCCAACTGAAGTTATTCGTACCTGTAGTCCCTAAGTATTTACATGAATTTACAGCCTTTAGATATGTGTGATATATTATGTAACCGAAATTTAGCGGATTGCTTTTAGTGTTCATGTGGATGACCTCACATTTATCACTATTTAGAGTCAATACCCATTATTCGCATCATACAGATATCTAAATCATTTTGCAATTGGTTTTGATCATCCGACTACTTTCCAAGACAGTAAATGACAGTATCATCTATATTCAACCTAAGAAGGCTGCTCCGATTAAAAGTAGGAACAGCACTGGGCCTATAACGCTTCCTTGTGAAACATTTTACTTCTCTTTTACTTGACTTTCGGTAGGTTGCTACGAACTGTGACCTTTCTGATAGTAAATCACGAATGTAGTCGCAGACGATAGTCCATAGACACGGAATTTGATTACAAGTCACTTCTGAAGAACAGTATCGAAAGCCTTCTGGAAATCTAAAAATTTGGTATCAATTTGAAATCCCCTGTCGATCGCACTCAGTGCTTAGTGAGAATAGAGAGCTAGATGTGTTTCACAAGAACGATATTTTCTCAGTGCATGTTGGCTGTTTGTCAATAAATCGTTTCATCGAGGTAATTCGTAACGTTCGAACTCAGTAGAAGTTTCCAAATATCCTTCTGAAAGTCAACGTTAGTGATATGGGTTCAAAAATGGTTCAAATGGATCTGAGCACTATGCGACTGAGGTCATCAGTCTCCAAGAACTTAGAACTAATTAAATCTAACTAACCTAAGGACATTACACACATCCATGCCCGAGGCAGGATTCGAACCTGCGACCGTAGCGGTCGCTCGGCTTCAGACTGTATCGCCTAGAACCGCACGGCCACTCTGGCCGGCTGTGATATGGGTCTGTAGTTCATCAGATTACTCATATTTCCTTTTTTCTGCATTGGTACGACTTGTGCAGCTATCCAGTCTTTAGACACGAATCTTCCGAGAAGCGAGCGTTGTAAATGATTGCTTTGTATGGAGTTATTGTGTCAGCATACAGCCGGCCCGGGTGGCCGTGCGGTTTTAGGCACTACAGTTTGGAACCGCGCGACCGCTACGGTTGCAGGTTCGAATCCTGCCTCGGGCATGGATGTGTGTGATGTCCTTAGGTTAGTTAGGTTTAAGTAGTTCTACGTTCTAGGGGACTGATGACCATAGAAGTCAAGTCCCATAGTGTTCAGAGCCATTTGAACCATTTTTTTGTCATCATACTGTGAAAGGAACCTGACTAGTATACAGTCTGGGCCGGAGACCCGGCCTTTATTAAGTGATTTAAGCTGCTTCGCTATATCGAGGATATCTAATTCTAACTTTCTCACGAAGTCAGTTGCTCTTGATTCGAATTCTAGAGTATTTACTTTGCTTTCTTTGGTGAAGGAGTTTCAGTAACTGTGTTTAGTGACTCTACTTCAGTGTCACCACTATCAGTGACATCACTATTGTTACCGGGCAGTGAAGGTATTGACTGCATCATGGCGCTCGTGTAGTTTACACATGGCCTGTATCTCTGGGTTTTCTGCCAGATTTCGAGACAGAGTGGAAATTATTAAAAGCATCTCGCATTGAAGTTCGCGCTAAATTTCGAGCTTCTGTAAATCTTTGGCAATATTGGGGATTATGCGTTCTTTGAAATCTGGCATCTGGCACGCTTTTTCTGTTGTTTCTGCAATGGTATCCTCACTCGCTTTGTATACCACGGGAGATCAGTACACTCTCTCATTAATTTATTTGGTACGTATCTCTCAGTTTCCATAGATGGCACTTCTTTGAATTTAAACCACATCTTGTCTAAGCTAACATAGCCAATTCTAAAGGAGTGGAGATATCTTTTACGAAGGCTTCAAGAGAATTTTAACTGCTTTTTTAAATAGACGTTTTTTGCGTTTATTTCTGGTGGATTTGTATGTTATCGTATTCAGACTTGCTGTCACTAATCCCTGTATCTGTCATGATGCTCAATATTTGATCAAGATTATTTGATGCCAACAGGTCACGTGTGTTCTCGCAAACATTCACACTTCGAGTGGGCTGTTGGACTAATTGTGCAAAATGATTTCGAACGACGTTTCATACCTACCACCAACTTTAGACGTGTATTTTCGTCAAACCGAGGGTAAACTGAAGTCACCATTAACTATAACTATTTGAAATGAGACTCAAGTTGTCTTTGAACCGATCAGCATTTTAGTATTTCATCCATCTGGGTCAGCTGGCCGCTAGAGGGAATAAGTTATTAATTTATTCCGACTGACTCACAGGGAGTGCCTACTTCAATTTCACTAAAAGGTAAACAGCTTCTGACAGCAATAAACACTCCACCGCCTTTAATCTATTCTTACTAAACACTGTGAGGTCCTTGTAAAAATTTTGGCTCAACTTATTTTCGCCTTTAACCAACTTTCAGTACCTGTAACGGTTTGAGCTTTAGTGCTTTCTATTAGCGGTTAATACCCTGGTTCCTTCCCAACATGCCGGCAGGCTCAACGACCATAGATATTCTTCTTCAGTGCGAATGCACTCTCATTTCCCGCATTCTTACAGGAATCGGAAGACTGACTGCCGCGAGTAATGAGTATAGTGGGCAGAAGCATACAAATGTTGTGTGTATACAGTCAGTTGGGA
The DNA here is from genome assembly GCF_023897955.1 of Schistocerca gregaria. NCBI lineage: Eukaryota > Metazoa > Arthropoda > Insecta > Orthoptera > Acrididae > Schistocerca > Schistocerca gregaria. Next base: position 542,038,183 of record NC_064923.1, read on the forward strand.
ATGTGGGTCTCACGGGGAGCGTGCCTGAGGTAAGTCCCTGCAGTCGCACTATTCTGTGTGTCTTCGGTGGCTCAGACGGATAGCGTCTGCCATAAAAGCAGGAGATCCCGGGTTTGAGTCCCGGTCGGGGCACACATTTTCAACTGTCCCCCTTGATATTTATCAACGCCTGTAAGCAGCTAAAGATCTGGATTTGATTGTAATTTCATTCACCCGGCATAAGAAGTCACCCCTCCTTCAGCCAGTGGCCTCGTCAAAGAGAGAGAAGGTGCGGATTCAGAGGTCCAGGGCTCTTTCTTGCCAGTGGAGTGGAAAACTGCCCCTAAACACGGAATAACCAGCTATAATCAACTACATGAGAATGCGGAAGGCAATGGAAACCACTGAGTGGAAGACTCACAACGTGTATCCAAGGGACACATGGCCTGTAATTGAAAAGTGTCATGATCATCTCTCCATTGGCGAAAGATTCCGGACTAGTCCCCCGTTCGGATCTTCGGCAGGGGATTTGCAGCGTGAAGGTGGTCATGAGAGTAATATTAGATAACCAACGAAACGATAACGTTCTACGAATCGCGGCGTAGAATGTCAGTTGGGGCGCAGAACGTCAGAACTTTGAACGTGTTAGGAAAACGGATTTGCTAAGGCTCAGTCTACATATAGTGGAGTTCAATGAACAAAAATGGAAAGAAGACAATGATTTCTGGCCAACTGAGTACAGAGTAATACCAGCTGCGGCAGAAAATGGGATAACGGGGATAGTATTCGCTATGAAAAGGAACGTAGGGTAGAGAGTGAGTTACCGTGAACGGTTCAGTGTTAGAGTGATCCTCATCAGAATCGTCAGCAAACCAGAAATAGAAACGATCGTTCAGATATACATGCCGACGTCGCAGGCTGAATATGAAGAGATAGAGAAAGTCTTTGAGGTTACTGAATGGGTAATTTAGTACGTAACGGGCGATGAAAATGTGATAGCCATAGGGTGCAAATGAGGATCGAGGGAGGAGGGAGGGGGAAGGAGTAGAAGAAAGAGAGAATATGGGCTTGGTACTAGGAATGAGATAGGAGAATCATCAGTTGAGATCTGCAATACATTTCAAGAAATAATAGCGAATATTCTGTTCAAGAATCACAAGAGGAGGAGGAGGCTTAATTGGAAAAGGCCGGGTGATACGGAAAGATTTCAGTTAGATTACATGATGGTCAGGCAGAGATTACGAAATCAGATACTGGATTGTAAGGCATACCTCGGAGCACATATAGACTCACATCACAACATAGTAATAATGAAGAGTAGCTTGAAGTTTAAGAGACTAGTCAAGAAGACGCACTGCGAAAAGATGTGGGATACGAGAGTACTGACGAATAAGAGGTACGACTGAAGTTCTCTAAGGCTATAGATACTGAGATAAGGAATAGCCCAGTAGGCAGGTCATTCCAAGAGGAATGGTCATCTTTAGAAAGAGCACTCACAGGTGTTGGAAAGAGAAACTTAGAAATAAAGAAGGTAACTGCGAAGAGACCATGAGTGACAATAAATGCTTCAGTTGATCGGTGGAAGGAGGAAATACAAAAATGTTCAGGGAAATTCAAGAACCCAGAAATACAACTAACTTAAAAATGAAATAAATGTGAAGTGCAGAGAAGCTAACGCGAAATGCTTGCATGAAAAATGTGAATAAATCGAAAACGAAATGACTGTCGAATGGACTGACTCAGCATATAGGAAAGTCAAAACAACCTGCACTGAAAGTAAATGCAAAGGCGGTAACATCAAAAAGTGCAATGGAAATTCCATTGTTAAATCCAGATCAGGGAGCGGTTAGATGGAAAGAATACATTGAAAGCCACTATGAGCTGCAAGACCTATCTGATGACGTGACAGAAGAAGAAACAGGAGTCGATATAGAAGAGATAGTGCATTCAGTATTAGAATCAGAATTTAAGAGAGCTTTGAAGGACTTAAGATCAAATAAGGCAAAAAGGGATAGATAATATTCCATTATAATTTCTAAAATCAGTAGGGTAAGTGGCAACAAAATGAGCATTCACCTTTGTGTGTGTATGAGTCTGGCGACATACCATCTGACTTTCGGAAAAATATCATCCATAGAATTCCGAAGTCTACAAGAGGTGACATGTGCGAGAATCACCGCACAATCAGCATAACAGCTCATACATCCAAGTTGCTGACAAGAGTAATGTACAGAAGAATGGAAAAGGAAATTGAGGATGTGTTAGATGACGATCAGTTTGACTTAGGGAAGGTAAAGGCACCAGAGAGGCAATTATAGCATTGCGGTTGATATTCACAGCAAGACTGAAGAAAAATTAAGACACGTTTATAGGATTAGTCGACCCGGAAAAATCGTTCTAAAAATGTCAAATGGTGTAAGATGCATGAAATTCTGAGAAAAATATGGGTAGGCTACAGAGTGGTAATATGCGATATGTACAAGAAACAAGAGTGGAGGACCAAGTACGAAATACTCGGATTAAAAAGGGTATAAGGCAGGGATGTAGTCTTTCGCCGCTACTGTTCAATTTGTATATCGAAGAAGCAATGACGGAAATAAAAGAAGGGTTCAAGAGTGGAATTAAAATTCAAGGCGAAAGGGTATCAATGGTAAAATTCGGTGATGGCATTGCTATTTTCAGTGAAGGTGAGGAAGAATTACAAGACCTGCTGAATGGAAGGAACACTCTAATGAGTGCAGAATAGGATTGAGAGGAAACCGGAGGAAGACGAATGTAATGAGAAGTAGCAGAAATGAGAACAGCGAGAGACTTAACATCAGGATTGGTGATCACGAAGTAGATGAAGTTAAGGGATTCTACTGCCTAGGCAGCAAAATAACGCATGACAGACGGAGCAAGGACGACATATAAAGCACACTAGAAATGGCTAAGAGGACATTTCTTGTCAAGAAAAGTCTACTAGTATTAAACATAGACCTTACTTCGAGGAGGATTTTTGAAAACGTATGTTTGTAGCACAACACTAAATGGTAGTGAAACATGGCCTGTGGGAAAAGTGGGTAAAAAGAGATTCTAAGCATTTGAGATGAGGTGCCACAGAAGAATGTAGATAATTTGTGGACTGATAAGGTAAGGACAGAGGAGGTTCTGCGAAGAATGGGGGAGGAAAGGAGTCATCAGCCTTTCCTGGGGCCTTTGCCCACTTCAACGCAGGGTCGGACTCGTTGCTATGGATTTGGCGATGTTAGTGTCGTAGGGTGTCCGGATGCCCTCTGGGACGGAATTAGTGTACCCCAGCTATCTGAGTCTAGTGTCAGACATGAAATAGTGCGAACCTTTTCAAATGTCAGCGACTCGTGCAACTGAGCCCGGTATTCACCTAGTGGGATGTGGAAAACCACCCTAAAAGCCACATCCAGGCTGGCCGACACATCAGCCCTCGTCGGCAATCCGCCGGACGGATTCGATACGGGGCCGGCGCGCCTACCCGAGTCCAGGAAGCAGCGCATTAACGCTCTCGGCTAACCTGGTGGATGGGGGAGGAAAGGAGTATATGGAAAATACTGACAAGAAGGAGGAACAGTATCGTAGGGTATCAGTTAAGGCAGGGCCGGCCAAATGTTGCTTAGTGTGCACACATGCGGAAGTGCTGCACATGTGCGCACGTGTGTGACAGCGACATCTGTAATTAGACATGTGGCCTAAATGAACGGTAGCGGCTCCACTTCCCTGTGGTACAAGCAAGAGCGCAACATATCCAGTCTCGTTTACTTCTGGTGACCGTAAGGTTAACAGAGAAGTACTGAGAAATGGCAAGTACCGTGAAAAAGCAAAGGACGGGAGATCTATGTTCTCAGTCGTTTAGAAATGACTGGGAACTCCAATTCTTTTCTGTAGCCGTTGGTGAAAACTCAGTGTTTGCTGTGCCGCCGAATAATAGGCGTCCAGCATAAGTTTTCAGTTGAAAGACAATACATATCACAAAGCAAAATTAAATGTCCTTCAGAAAATGGATGAGACACATCAACAGGATTTTACTGTACATCAGAGTAACTGATACTTCTTGAACTCTTAGTTTCTTGTGTTACATTTATGTCTGTTTTACTGTACGCTGTACAATGTACTGTTTTCAGTTTTCCAGAATGACAAAAAATCAAATCGCTCTGAGCACTATGCGACTTAACTTCTGAGGTCATAAGTCGCCTAGAACTTAGAACTAATTAAACCTAACTAACCTAAGCACATCACACACATCTATGCCCGAGGCAGGACCAGAATGCCAACCATACAAAATCTTCACTGCGAGCAAGTTTTAAAATCGCATTAAGAATTGAACAATCTGGGAAACGCTTTTCCGAAGGGGAGTTTGTGAAAGGGTGTCTGGTCGATGCTGCAGAACTTGTGTATCCCACGAACTTTATCAGGTTTCAAGAAATCAGTCCATCCAAACAAACAGTGACAAGACGTATGAGTGCTATGGCCGGCGATCTGCACAGGCAGCTAATAAATAAGGCTAAATACTTTGTTGCTTTCTCTGTTGCGCTCGATGAAGCAACAGATCTTACAGTTACAGTCCAGGTTGTGATATACATACGAGGTGTCGATAAAGCACTTTGTGTAACAGAGGAGCGACATCTGTGCGTAGAAGCATGCACTACATGAACGCTGACGGCTGCGGCGTGCACACTGTGACCCGGAAGTTGCACATGTGCAAGAGCACCGCACGCGTGCAGAATTTCTGGCCGTCCCTGAGTTAAGGCAACAGGGAATAAGTTGCATGGTACTAGAGAGAGCTATAGAGGATACAATTGTAGAGGAAGATGGATCTGGAATATACCAAGCAAATAATTGTGGACATAGGTTGCTAGCGGTATTCCGAGATGAAGAGGTTGGCACAGGAGAGGAATTCGTGGCGGGCCGCATCAAACCAGTTAGAAGACTGATAATTTAAAAAAATGGGATGTAGACTATGAGATATGAACGTATTTGGGTCGACCCGGAAGCCGTGCACAGATAGCCTCATGGTAAGGGGACCGTTCGTGACAAGCGAGAAATACGGGTCCATGTCCAGATGCTGCTCAAATTTTTTTATGTCGCGAACAGATAGAACACATGCATCTAATACAGATGACGCCAAGTTATTTGTGTCCGAGAATTTTTTTATCTGTTCTTAACTGCTGTCAATCATCATTATTGTAAAAAAATTGCTTTTTGTATGTGCATGGCAATGCACCCTGTTATAAAGCAACAACTCTAAGGCAACGGTTTGTGAAGAATAACATTTCTGAAACGGACAGACCTGTACTAACTCCCGATATGAACCAAATGGGACTTCTTTTCGATGAGTCAGAATGTGGGCTTTCTTCCAGACCTCAGCGTTCAATGTCACTACCTTTTCTGGTCCCGTCTGCCGAGGAAGAATGCGTTGCCATTCCTCCACAGACATTCAGACACCAGCAGAGTTGAAGGCCTCATAAAGGCGAAGGGTAGTCACACCTCATATTAAGGTCCACTTTCGAACAGATAATACATAAACAGCGAGTGATTCGTGAGTCGCCTGGACCTGCGAGTCCGTGTGGCCTATATGTGAGTGCCGCCTATTGTCAACTTTCAACACAAGCTGCTCCCTCTTTATTGTGAACATAAGGTTAGTTTCATTTCAGATCTCACAACGTGTACTATAATTCTGTCATAAGCTTGCACTTCAGTAACTTTCCTCTATTTAAAGTTGTTTCTAGGTTTCATTAAACTTTTATGACATAAAAGTTCGTCATGAAGTTTTAGCATAGTAACATATTTATATTCCGTTTATTCTTACGCCTTTGATAGATGCTTTTATAAACAATTCCGTTACTTATTTTTTAAACAGATCCTTTAATTAAGAGATAACTTTTAATTAAGTCTTTACTGCTAACTTCGCCTACTCCGCCCACAGACGCCGCTTGCCTGCGCATAAGGAGTGCACCAACTACTCAGATAACATTTGCACCTTGTTTTATATCCAGTGTGACGAAACTGCTTTGAATCGTTAAGAAAAGTAATTTTCATTGATTTTTTCATGAAGTTCTTTATGCATAGACATGGCAAAGTCAATTAGAAATTCTTTCTTTTCTTTTGCTTTTCTGTACATAACTACAAATAAAAATTACAATCAATAGATAAACCCACAGTAACCGGAACACCAAAACGGAAAACAAAAACGCTACGAACTCACACACCTATCTAATAGTTCTGATGAAGGCCAATAGTGACCGGAACCACTTAACGATATAGCGCTTTTTCTGACATTGTGTCAAAGAAAACAATAAATGTGAGGCAACTAATATTTTTATTTTCCCTACATTAGATTTAGCACTTAAATTTCTCTGTGTGAGTCCTAATTTCTCTTATTTTATCCTGTTGGTCATTTCTCCCTATGTAGGAGGGTGCCAACGGAATATCTTCGCAATCAGAAAAGAAAACTGGCGATTGAAATTTCATGAGAAGACACCGTCGCAACAAAAAAAGCCTCTGTTTTAATGATTGCCACTCCAACTCAAGTATCATGACTGTGGCACTATCTCACACATTTCGCTATACTACAAAACGAGCCGCCCTACTTTGTACTTTTTCGATGTCATGCGTCAGTCCCACCCGCTGCGGATCCCACACCGCACAGCAATACTCCACAATAGGGCGGACAAGCGTCGTGAAAGCAGTCTCTTTAGTAGACCTGTTGCACCTTCTAAGTGTTCTGCCAATGGATCGCCCTCTTTGGTTTCCTCTACCCACAAAATTATCTACGTGATCGTTCCAATTTAGGTTATTTGTAATTGTAATCCCTAAGTATTTAGTAGAATTTACAGACTTAGATTTGTGTGTCTTACGCATAATATAAATTTAGAGGATTTCTTTTAGTTCTCATGTGAACAACTTCAGACTTTTCCTTAATCACGGCCAATTACCACTTTTCACAACATACTGGTGCCGACCGGAGTGGCGGAGCGGTTCTAGGCGCTAGAGTCTGGAGTCGCACGACCGCTACGGTCGCAGGTTCGAATCCTGCCTCGGGCATGGATGTTTGTGATGTCCTTAGGTTAGATAGGTTTAAGTAGTTCTAAGTTCTAGGGGACTCATGACTACAGAAGTTAAGTCCCATAGTGCTCAGAGCCATTTCTGAACCATACTGGTATCTTATGTACATCATTTTGCAATTCGGTTTGGTCATCTAGTGACTTTTGAAGACCGTAAAGGAAGGAATCATCTGCAAACAATATGATAGGGCTACTCAGATTGTCTCCTATATCGTTAACATAGATCAGGAACAACAGACGGCCTATAATATTTCCTTGGGGAACGCCGGATATTACTTCTGTTTCACTCGAGGTCTTTCCGTCTATTACTACAAACGCCAACCTTTCTGATAGGAAATCACGAATCCAGTCACAAAACTGAGGCAATATTCCATACGCACGCAGTTTCGTTAGAAGACACTTGTGAGGAACGGTGTCGATAGCCTTCTGAAAATCTAAAAATATGGAATCAATTTGACATCCCCTGTCGATAGCACTCATTACTTCATGAATATAAAGAGCTCGTCGTGTTTCACAAGAACGAAGTTTTCTGAATCCGTGCTGACTATGTGTCAATAAATCGTTTTCTTCAAGGTACTGCAAAACCCTACTGCAAATCGACGTTGATGATATGGGCCTGTAATTCAGTGGATTACTCCTATTTTCCTTTTTGGGTATTGGTATAACTTGAGCAATTTTCCAGTCTTTAGGTACGGAACACTCTATGAGGGAGCGGTTGTATATAACTAATAAATATGGAGCTATTGTATCACCATACGATGAAAGGAACCTGACTGGTATACCATCTGGCCCGGAGGCCTTGGTTTTATTAAGTGATTTAAGCTGCATTGCTACACCGAGGATAACTACTTCTATATTTCTCATCTTGGCAGTTGTTCTTGATTGGAATATTTCCTTAGTCTTCTTTGATGAAGGAGTTTCGGAAAACCGTATTTAGTAACTCTGCTTTAGTGGCACTGTCATCAATGATTTCACAGTTATTATCGCGCAGTGAAGGTATTGATTGTGTCTTGCCACTGGTGTGCTTTATGTATGACCAGAACCTCTTTGGGTTTTATGCCATATTCCGAGACAGAGTTTCGTTGTCGAAATTAAAAAACCATCTCGCATTGATGTACGCACTACATTTTGAAGGTCTGCAAAACTTTGCTAATTATGGGGATCTCGCGTTCTTTTAAATTTGGCGTGCTTTCTCCTTTGCTTCTGCAAAAGCGATCTGACCCGTTTTGTGTACCATGGGAGATCACTACCATCACTTATTAATTTATGTGGTATATATGTCTCAATTGCCATCAATACTATGTCTCTGAAATCATTCCACATCTCTTCTACGCTTACGAGATCAGATAGGAAGGAGTGGAGACCGTCTCTTAAAAAGGCGTTATGAGCATATTTATCAGCTTTTTTAAATAGATGTACTTGGTGTTTCTTTTTGATGGTCGTAAGTGTTACGCTATTCAGCCTAGCACCTACTGCCTTGTGGTCGCCAGTCCCTGTATTTGTCACAACACTTACTATTTGTCCAGGATTATTTGTTGCTAAGAGGTCAAGTATGCAACCATTTCCGCTTCGAGTGGGTTCATGAACTAATTGTTCAAATTAATTTTCTGAGAAAGCATTCAGTACAGTTTCGGATAATGTTTTATGCCTGCCGCCTGCTTTAAACGTATAGTTTTTCCGGCGTATCGAGGATAGATTAAAGTCATCGACTATAATTCTATGAGCGGGGCTCTGATTTGAAATGAGACTGAAGTTTCCTTTGAACTGTTCAGCAAATAAGTCTTCTGAGTCAGAGGTGTCGGTAAAACGATCCAATTAATAGTTTAGTACGATTGTCAGGTATCATCTCTACCCATACTATTTCACATGAACTTTCTACTTCTGACAGTAATAAATACTCCACCATCAACTGTATTTAATCCATCCCTTCTGAACACTGTTAGATCGTTTGAAAAAATTTCGGCTGAACTTATTTTCGGGCTTAGCCAGCTTTCTGTACCCATAACTATTTGAGTTTTAGTGCTTTATATTAGGGCTTGGAGCCCTGGTTCTTTCCCAACGCAGCTACGACAATTTACAACTACAATACCTATCGTTTCTACAATTACCTTACTGTGTTTTATCTGCCCCCAATTAGATGGACGCCCTTTCTGGTGTTTCCCGAGACCCTCTTACATAAAAAACCGTCCAGTCTCTTCCACACAGCCCCCGCTGCCCTTGTAGCCGCTTCCTGTGTGTAGTGGGCTCCTGACCTATTAAACAGAACCCGGTAACCCACCACCCGATGGCGCAAGTCGTGGAATCTGCAGCCTACACAGTCACAGAACCGCCTAAGCGTCTGATTCAGACCCTCCACTCGGCTCTGCACTAAAGGGCCACAGTCGGTTATGTCGACGATGCTGCAGACATTAATGTCGCAAGCAAGACTGGCAGTCTTTACCAACTGAGGCTAACTGCCCGAAACCAGTGTGAATCTGCTCCGATTGGTACCGACGTGGGCCACCACCAGCAGTTGGCTGCACCCTGTACTCTTCGTGGCATCCGGAAGCACCCTTTCCACATCCGGGATGACTCCCCCTGGTATGCACAAGGAGTGCACATGGTTTCCTTCCCCTCCTTAACAGCCATGTTCCTAAGGGGCCCCATTACGCGCTTAATTTGGAGCTCACAACTACCAGCAAACCCACCCTCTGTGAATGCCCAGCCCTTGCAGGCCTAGATGCTCCCTCTGGAACAGGATTGATGACTGCATCCGGCTCAAAGGCTATGTCAGCCACAGATAACTCCCGAAACCGAACCTGATCGTCAAACGAACCGGGGAGGCCTTACAATCGGTCCCCCAGAAAGTCTTTCGCTGCCTCCAAGAATTTGTAATGATCTCCCACTCAACCACAGGTGAGGGATCAACCTCAGTGAAGGCAGTGCCGGGGCGGCCACAGCAGAGGACCGATCGGAAGTCAAGTGGGATGTGCTCGACGTCCCTCGCATAGCCGCATCCGACTCCTCGCAGTGATACCGCTTGGAAGCAGCCTCAAGCTGTGTGACAGGAGCTAACACAGCCTGGAGCTGTGAGCGAAGGATCAGCAACTCAGCTAACATCTGTACACAGCAATCACAGTTCCTTTCCAGGAGGCGCTTATGTTTGAAGCTCGTAAAAATACGTAATAAACGAATGGTGTACTCGCCTTATTAGCAGCAGGAATTTGCGGTGCTCTGCCACTGATGGTCTAACTGACACTGAGCTGTTCTAACCAAAACGAACAAAAGCCTGTACGATACGAGGGTCGATACAAGGGTCGATAGTAATGGCAGTAGACTACGCTACACTGTTATTAAAATAAAAGGTTGTGCCTAGTAAGCATTCAAACACGCAAGAAATTACAAAAATAAACTAGGAACTACACAGATAACTGAAAATAAGTCGCTCCTGTTTGCAGCTAGTAAAAATACATAATAAAAGAACGCTGTACTCGCCTTATTAGCAGCAGAAAGTCGTAGTGGACTCTCACTGACGTTCTTGCTTAGACTTCTAAACCTTTTATACCGTAGGTGTTGTTCGCATAGTTTAAATTTTTTGTTAGTATGTCATTAATTAATCATCAGATTCTCGAGCCCGCCTTTGAGGTATCTATGATATTCTGCTGAGGTTTAATTGTTTAATCCTTCCGATGTATTACTGCTCATTTACAGAAGAATGCTCAATGATTTTGTTTTGCCCAGATGTTACTGTCACAAAGATCCTCGAATTCCTCCCATAGTTGTCCCGACTTAGCTACTGTTGAGCCTCAGTGAAGATGGGCACACGTCATTGTTGCTGGCCAGGCGCCCTGAGCTTTATCAGGCAAGTGATGCTTTTTTTGGGGAGGGGGGCATTTCATAGTATGGTGATAGCAGATTGTGATCGTAAATGGTAAACTGTCGCAGGAATATTCTACCGAAAAATCCTGACGAGATTACAGGAGATAGTCAAGACAAAGCATCGAGGGAAAGGTGTCAAAGGGTGTGTTTGCTCCACGACGACGCCACAGCTCATTTTGGGTGGTGTATGGTCACACATGTTGTTTGTCTGGGTTATCAAATTTTGCCCGCTCCCGTTCTCTCTTTCAGCGACTAACTCGGTGTCTTTTCCGAAGGCCTTTATATCTCTCCACTTTGCTACAACAACAAATGCACCGATTTCCTAATGTTAATAAAATATGAGTTAGGAAATACACAAATTTGCCTTTTTCTCGTCAGAGGGAACTATTAATACTTTCTGTCTCCTGCACATTCGTGTTAGTCTACAAATTAAGACTAAGCGTCACTATATTTGTTCATGTTTTGTTTGTTGCAGACATCATGTTCTTTAATGTTGCTCGACCTTAGCGTCTTTGCTTGACTATGTACTGTTAAAGGTTCTTCCTGCTTCGGATATTTTATTACTTGATTTACTCGTATCGTGCTTCACACAAGAAAGTCAACACTTTTCGCTACATTTACAATAATTTGTATTTTTCTGATGTACTTTCCATCTCATTTGTGAGTACGCTTTCGTATTTCCCCTATAGAAATTGTTGTGCTAATGCGATGAACACGGTACTATGAAGAAAAACAGAGACAGCCAAAATAAAAGCTCATCAGGAAATTAGGCACAATTCTTAGTTTGAAACATTATGTTCTACCACTTTAATTCAGTTAGTCAGTACTATGACAACTCGCCAGAGAAAAGTAAAAAATTCGCAGTTTAGTTTCAGAATACTACGATATTTTCCTGAAGTTTTGTAGTATCATCAGGAAGAGTACAATAAATGTCCTGAAATTGACAAGAGAGTGGATCGCAGTTCCAGTAACAATGTAAAGATAGCTGTTCCACCAGAAATTCGCGTCAATCGTAAATGGTATTTTGTTATTGTGATTGAGTATGGTGGTCTAATACGAAAAGTAATCTTCAAGCTAATTCCTTTATTATATGGGAGTTTGTTTTGTTTTCAAACCAGTTGATAATGCTCGGCACAAAATCTATCACTCACTAAGAATATATAGAATTATCAGAGTTAGGTGAATAATTTTCCCCACCACCATCAAACGAATCTACGTTTTCATTGAGGTTCTGACCAGAGGGATAACGTAGAAAATGGTCCTATTATTCGGAGATAGCTGTCGATTATATACTTATGAAGCACTTCCTTGGGAAAGCTTTAATCGACACTTGCGCTAAAACAAGGGATCACGAATTTACATGAAAATTTGTTCACCTTTAGTAGCCCATTAGGAAATCATATTATGCAAGTAGTAAGACATATTACTCGGGTGACTTCGAGAAAATCGCAAGAGAAGTTTTGCTCGTCAGTGACGTACCTGCGCGTTGCAACCCTGCTCATGAGATGGTTAGCGTTCAAGCTCCGTGATGGTGGAGCACTGGATGGAATCCCGCTCATGTCTCTTTAAGTTACACTTTTCCAACGCTAGTCATATTATTGCCTACATATTACAATTGAAAGGTTATATGACGAAAAGAGACGTGTAATTGAATTAACTTTCATTGAATTATCAATGTTATTTCGCTGTTCACTAATTTTTATTGTTGAAACAAATATTATGCCACTTTTGTTTCTAAACATAAGTTAAAAGCTTCATCAAGTGCCTTCAAACTTTTTGGTATTTGATTGTCAATGAACGAGACGTTCCTTCTTGCGAAGGTCTATTAAAATACATTCAACTGTACATCGCAAATTTTCGGCAAAGATACGTTGCGCTACGCATGGTTTGCAACCAAATTGCCGGTAGAAACGGAAAGAATTTTTCAAAATATCATTGATCTTTGTTTTTCCTTATAACCCCTGAAGATTCCCTGAGCATGCGTGAAAGTGACATCCATTGGATGTTGTAGGTGCCGTTTTAATTTATGTTTTCCGTGTCTATATGGAAAATATCATCCTGCAACCTGTAAAGCTGACAGCGCATACGACGATTAATTGTATATTACCCTCATATTCTGCAACATTGTAACTCACTGTATTGCTAAATAAAGTTATCTGTATCTTTATTTATAGATACGATACTATACTGCACTACCTTTGTTTTTCAGAAGTACAGTGTAATGTTCCTTCGGACAGGCATGCAGGCACTGCGGCGACCACAGTCGTTATGAAGCAAATAAAAAAAAATCAGATGGCTCTGAGCACTATGGGACTTAACGTTATGAAACACATAAAATGTATTCGGAGTTGCGAATCTGGAGAATCATCAGGTGAAAATCTGTATCGGATATTGCATTGTACTTCTGAACATCACAGGTACTGCAATATCACATTTATCCGCCGACAACTTTCAATTAAAATATCTCCCCTGTACGGGAATATACTTAATATATGTACGAGTGTACGTTGTAGACACATGCTTGACGTCATATGGAAGTTTGGGTCTAGCCTAAAGGTAAGACGGTAAGCGCAAAATCTACGTTCGAGTCCTGATACATCACAGATTTTCATCGTCGTCATTGCATGGTACACCTGATGGTGGTCCATATTAGGAACCGTGAATACATTTCACGTATTTATTTCCGATGCTTGTCTCCTCATTGAAACCTGTGTCTGGCGATCGAAGCGTTCTGGTGCAAAGCAGTTCTCTGTACTTTACCCGACTACAGGTCCAAAGGGTTTCGGAACTCACGATAGGCATATATTTTCAGTAAAACCTTAAGCATTTAGTCATTTACTTGTAGATAGCTATACATGTAATACACTCCTGGAAATTGAAATAAGAACACCGTGAATTCATTGTCCCAGGAAGGGGAAACTTTATTGACACATTCCTGGGGTCACATACATCACATGATCACACTGACAGAACCACAGGCACATAGACACAGGCAACAGAGCATGCACAATGTCGCCACTAGTACAGTGTATATCCACCTTTCGCAGCAATGCAGGCTGCTATTCTCCCATGGAGACGATCGTAGAGATGCTGGATGTAGTCCTGTGGATCGGCTTGCCATGCGATTTCCACCTTGCGCCTCAGTTGGACCAGCGTTCGTGCTGGACATGCAGACCGCGTGAGACGACGCTTCATCCAGTCCCAGACATGCTCAATGGGGGACAGATCCGGACATCTTGCTGGCCAGGGTAGTTGACTTACACCTTCTAGAGCACGTTGGGTGGCACGGGATACATGCGGACGTGCATTGTCCTGTTGGAACAGCAAGTTCCCTTGCCGGTCTAGGAATGGTAGAACGATGGGTTCGATGACGGTTTGGATGTACCTTGCACTATTCAGTGTCCCCTCGACGATCACCAGAGGTGTACGGCCAGTGTAGGAGATCGCTCCCCACACCATGATGCCCGGTGTTGGCCCTGTGTGCCTCGGTCGTATGTAGTCCTGATTGTGGCGCTCACCTGCACGGCGCCAAACACGCATACGACCATCATTGGCACCAAGGCAGAAGCGACTCTCATCGCTGAAGACGACACGTCTCCATTCGTCCCTCCATTCACGCCTGTCGCGACACCACTGGAGGCGGGCTGCACGATGTTGGGGCGTGAGCGGATGACGGCCTAACGGTGTGCGGGACCGTAGCCCAGCTTCATGGAGACGGTTGCGAATGGTCCTCGCCGATACCCCAGGAGCAACAGTGTCCCTAATTTGCTGGGAAGTGGCGGTGCGGTCCCCTACGGCACTGCGTAGGACCCTACGGTCTTGGTGTGCATCCGTGCGTCGCTGCGGTCCGGTCCCAGGTCGACGGGCACGTGCACCTTCCGCCGACCACTGGCGACAACATCGATGTACTGTGGAGACCTCACGCCCCACGTGTTGAGCAATTCGGCGGTACGTCCACCCGGCCTCCCGCATGCCCACTATACGCCCTCGCTCAAAGTCCGTCAACTGCACATTCGGTTCACGTCCACGCTGTCGCGGCATGCTACCAGAGTTAAAGACTGCGATGGAGCTCCGTATGCCACGGCAAACTGGCTGACACTGACGGCGGCGGTGCACAAATGCTGCGCAGCTAGCGCCATTCGACGGCCAACACCGCGGTTCCTGGTGTGTCCGCTGTGCCGTGCGTGTGATCATTGCTTGTACAGCCCTCTCGCAGTGTCCGGAGCAAGTATGGTGGGTCTGACACACCGGTGTCAATGTGTTCTTTTTTCCATTTCCAGGAGCGTATTTGTAGTGATAATAAAGGTTAGCAAACCACCAAATACCATTGGAAATTCAATAAAGGCTCAAGCAAACACGTGTTCTTCATCACATTACTTTTAAGAGTAATATGTATGAAATAATATGACTAGTATTGAAAAATATGAATTTAAAAGAAAGGAAAACGAGAGCGGGACTCGATCCAGCGATCAACCACTTACGGAACTTCAACGTCATTACCAGTGCCGTGTTCTGCCCAGGATCGTAACGCGGCGGTGTATCACTGACGGTTAAAAGTTTTCTTGCCAGTTTTTCGAAATCGTCGTAGTACGCCTTGCTATGTACACATTATCTTGTCCTAATGGACCAGAACTAAAAGTGTACGAAGCTTGAAATAAATTCATGATCCGAACTTCGTGGCCTCCCCTGGCGAGTAACTTTCTAGAGCTCTGGCAGCCTCCGAAAGCTGATCTTAAGCGAGACACGCCGGACGTCAATCATTCTCAACACATGTTTTCCCTGCTGGAGAAACCTGGCCAGATATTAACTTGATTAAAGCCAGTGTTAAAGGTAGTGCATCTTTCTCTAAAACTTTTCGCCTGTCTCGCAGGTACCTGAACTTGTCAGAAGCAGACGATGTGACGCGCCAGAAGCTGTACCATGTGATGGCGGCGCTGGCGCTGGTGGAGTTCCCCTACTACTACATGGTGCCTCTCTCCATGGAGAAGGCCGGCGACCTCGTTGACAAGCTCAACGACATAAACATCACGCGCTTCATGATGCAGGTTTGTGCACTTCAAAATTCATAGTTTTTCGAGAAGAAGTTTCAAAGCACTGCTTTCAGTTAGTACAAATACACGCAATGGCTACGCGTTTTTACACCGTTTACAATTGGTAAAAACAAAGGCTGAAATTTGTGCTTCCTTTAGAAGAGTTAAAAACCACACGGCGGAACAGAACTGCCACCAGGGATTGGTTATTCGTGTCCCGACTGACTGAGTCACTCACTCACTGTGGCATCATCGATCAACTCAACCGCTGAGGATAGAAAATTGATATTTACAAACGGTTTTTATTTTATACTATAGGTGTCGGTTAAGAAGGGATTTTTCAAAATTCCACCCCTAAGTCGTTGAAATAAGGGATGAGGTATCTGGTTTCTCGGTCTGAAATAAAGAAATATTGTTTCAGAGTTTTTTGAAATTTAACCGATATGGAGGTAAAATAGTTGGTGAAAGTTTTAAAAAAATAAATCATTGTTAAAGAACTATTAAGTATTTGTGGAGCTAGATATATGAAAACTTGTATTTGACTTCTCTGTTGGAAAAAAAAGTGTTTCAGTGTTTTTTTGGAAGTTCAACCCCTAATGGGGTGTTTTATGAATTATTTCATTGTGAAATCATTTTTAAAGCTAATGGAAATTTTAATTTCGCTTGTTGGTGAGAAATAAGAAATACGTGTTTCACTGTTTTTGGAAACTGAACTCCTATGGGGGTGAAATAGGGGAAGAAAGTTTTTATGGTAAAATTTCATTATTCAAGCATTTTTTATGATAATACTATGAAAATTTGTAATTGGCTTCTCTGTGAGAAGTAAAAAAAAACGCAATTCACTGTTTTTGGATACTCAATGCTTAAGGAGGTGAATTACAGGGTGAAATGTTTTATGAAAGTATTTCATTTTGAAATCATATTTAGCTACATCTGTGGCAACTGGTTTTTGTCTTCCCAGTTAGAAAAGAAAAAAATAAGTGTTCCCCTTTTCTCGGAAATTCAACCGCTAAGGGGGTGGAATAGGGTGAGAGTGATTCAGTGACTCATCGTCAGCCACCCTAAACAGCTAAGGATAGAAACTTGAAATCTGAAGACCGTATGGATCTTATACTATTAGGGGATGAAGTTTCTAAGCATGTACCACCACAAGAATGCAAGAAGCGTGATTAACAAAAACCTTGGACTCCAGCTACCAGAATCGCTTTTTGGGCAGAAGTACATTCATTAAAGACCGTGCTTCTATGACCTTAAAGTGTGTGAAAAGTTTAGGCCTTGCGATTTATGAAAATAAAAATTCGAGTGCAGAAAAAAGGTAAAAAAAGACTGTGCAGATCATACAATCTATGCAAGCTAAGCAGCGGACGCTAAACTAGTAGAGTCTAAGAATGCTAGGCGTAAAGCATACCGAGAGAGTTTTCACCGGGAATGGGAATTACCAGACGCAGTCAATGGGCAGCCGAGACGATGAATACGTCCGTGAAGCGCATTCTGACAGCAACAGTTCGCAACAACTGCTGCCCCATCATCCATTAAACGATACATGTACGAAAACTAAAAATGTTCCGTATTCTTTGCAACTGCACACTACATTCGTTTCGTTGAGTTTCTCTCAGACTCAACAACAATATGCGTATTTGCTGTGCATCTGCTCTTAATTTTATGGAAAACTGACTTGGCCCGCTGGCGGAACATTACTTCAGTCCTGAATATGAATTTTTCGAGCATCTTGTAATGCCTTCTGTATTTCGTTGTAGAATGTGGCGTGTAACGTTTACTGTTGGTCTGTGTGAACTGCAGATTGTATCTGCTACAAGCAGAAGTGTGACTAATTTAATTCTTGTCTTAGCTGCCTTGACAATTTCTCCTGACTCATTACATACTCAGCTCTATGTTTTTCAGTATCTATTTGTGTGTGCGGCCGACTTTTAAAGGGGAGCGAACATCCAGTGTAATAGGGCTATAGCTCACGAAATCAAATGTAATTTCTGTACAATGTGTTTTTAGAAAATTGTGTCCAATAGCGTCTTTGGATTAGTGGAATAACTCTTATTTATGCGAGTTCCATGAAATAGAGTGCAATCTCTTACACTGAAGTAACCATATTTTAAACTATTTTAAACAAGAGCTACATTACTTCTGGCGGCGACAGCATTAAAATACAAACAAGACTGAAACCTATGACCAACTGACTCATATGGCAAGGGGTTAAGTGCAGCGTGGTGGGGAGCGGGTAGAACGCTTGATGACACCATATCACGAGCTGAGGCTGTAATGTCCTGAGTATCAGTTCGTGGCTCAGTGGTGTGTACTATGGTTTTGCAGAGATCAGAGAAACATCAGGGTTGGATGCATTACTGTCCGATTTGATACTGGTAAGAAATACATTTCTGAAGGTCGATTTATTCTGCGGAAGGAAAGTTCGAAGTATTGCAGCGAAACAGAGAAAATCGTTTGGTTTATAATCAGATTCCATGAATTCAGGAATATATCTCTGTCTAAATTTGATTATCCGTTGAAAAATATCACCGGCCGGATTGGCCGAGCGGTTCTAGGCGCTTCAGTCTGGAACCGCGCAACCGCTACGGTCGTAGGTTCCAATCCTGCCTCGGGCATGGTTGTTTGTGATGTCCTTAGATTAGTTAGGTTTAAGTAGTTCTAGGGGACTGATGACCTCAGTCGTTAAGTCCCATAGTGCTCACAGCCATTTGAACTTTTTTTTTTTTTTGAAAAATGTTGATGCATGCTTGAGAGTAACACGTGCCAATTTCTGTGCAACTATGTCGGCAGAGGAAGAACTTGCAGCTACCTTGGTGCAACTACAACCGAATTCAATAATTTTTTTCGTTTTTTTAAAAAAATTCCGTTTCAAATGAAAATAGCATTACAAATATTAAATGATTGCTTTTAACGTCACTAATAGCAAGACATGTGTACGGATTGTTTGTGAACTACTTTTGTTAGAACTGAATGACAGAATATAAATAAGTACAGTGCATCACAAAAGTATTCGACCACCCTCCTTGTTCTTCAAATGTGAAGTTCTCTTCGAACATTTGAGGCCAACGAGAATTAATTGCCAGTCCATTCTGTTGTGTGAATATTGTCTGACACTGTACCACAAGCAGGTCGCTGTATAATATAATTAACTACGTGCAATGTATATTTGCATTAAAAGACACCACAACATGCAGTTACTTTATTATTCGTATAGGCTGCAATGGTTCCAGCTGTAGACCGAGCAGGCTCATTGTGTGTTGCGTTTCCGTGTTGTTAATACGCTTGGTGCACAGTACGATGGGCGGAAAGGAAACAATACGTCATCTGAAAAGAGACAACTTGTTATATTCCGTAACGCTAAAGGATGTTCCGAAAGACAGATTGCCGCATTGTTGCAAATTAGTAAGAGTAGGAGACGAGGTATTGGCAGAAGTAAAGCTGTGAGGACGGGGCGTGAGTCGTGCTTCGGTAGCTCAGATGGTAGAGCACTTGCCCGCGAAATGCAAAGGTCCCGAGTTCGAGTCTCGGTCGGGCACACAGTTTTAATCTGCCAGGAAGTTTCATATCAGCGCACATTCCGCTGCAGAGTGAAAATCTCATTCTGGGAAGAGTACTATAGGTGACATTATACGAAGATTCAACAGAGAAGACAGAATTGAAGATAAGCCAAAAACATGGTGACCATAGAAGGTGAGTAAAAGAGAGGAAACTGGAGTAATAAGAAAACTTTAAATAAATCTACTGTGTCCAGACTAACCGCCTGCAACTCTCGCTTCCCGCGAAGCAGACCGGTAGAGCGGGCCCCGGACCGAGTAGGGGTCAGTCTGGTCGGTCGACCCGGAAACACAGACGTTTCCTGGAGACCACCAGGAGGCGTCCACGGCGCCGCAAGAGTTCGCTACAGCCGCGGACCTCTTTCCTTCCGCTCGACACGTGACTGCAAATAGAGCCAGCCATATCCATGCGCCAAGCAGGGTTAGGCTGGCGCAGGAGCCGAGCGAGCCCACTGGTGTTATTGTAGCCGCCGCGTCATCGTCCACCGCCGCCAGCGAACCGGAGCCATCCTCGCAGGGCCTCTACTCGTCCTCGGACTTAGCTGACGGCAGCGTGGACTCTTCACGAGACGCCCGGGGCTTGGTTTGGAGAAGTTGTATGGTTACTACAGACAGTTTATGTTTGGAATAATCTCTGATTTAGTTATTGGTAGGATTGGAGGATCAGTCCTACCTCACGAATATTGTTTTATAAATTTTGAAGAAAGACTTTAAATAAAAACGCTATAACTCACACTCTGAGATTTTCCTATCCGCGGACGGCATATATATTAAAATCCAAGGTCGCTGGCCACGAAACTTGCTGCCGCAGTGCAGCAGGAACATGGGAATGACGTGCCCCTTGAAAAGGTCCGACAAATTATCAGACGAGAGGGGTATAAAGGTCGAGTGAGCAGGAAGAAGCCTATGATAATTGAGAGGAATAGAAACGAACGACCGGAATTCTAGAAGCAGCACGAAGTTATTTTTGTCGATGAGTGTCAAGTGCAGATGTTCTCCTCAAACGGAAGACCTTGGAGTAAACCGCGTGAAGAATTTTAACCGAAGCATCTGAAACCCACAGTTAAACACGGTGGTGGAGCCGTCATGATTTGGGGTTCCATGTCTTCATGTGGGGTAGGCGAATTAGCATTCATTGAAGGTACTATGGACAAGCCTAAGTATCTGAACATCCTAAAGCTTTCACGAACGTTCAAATTGTATCAAGTCAATGATACGAAGCATAAAGCGGATATTGTGAGACTATGGACGCTGTATAATTGCCCTAAGGTTTTCGATACCCCTCCTCGGAGTCCAATCTTGACCCCAATAGAAAATCGTTGGAGTGAATTGAAGCGAATAACATCAAAACAAGGTTTAAAGGAGCAAATACTGGAATAATGGCGACAAATAAGTTCATAGCAAGCCTAAATGCTTGGAACAAGTGATTAAGCAAAAAGGACTGCATACAAGGGATTAAAATGAACAAAGTCGTGATTAGTATAACTGCCACCCGAAAACTTTTGTGGCTGTGATAGCAAGTTTCTTTACGTGGTATTGTTTATGCTGTTTGAGTTAAGTTTACAGATAATAAAATGCTGTTCTGTTATTAAATGGTTCAAATGGCTCTGAGCACTATGAGACATAACATCTGTGGTCATCAGTCTCCTAGAACTTAGAACTAATTAAACCTAGCTAACCCAAGGACATCACACACATCCATGCCCAAGGCAGGATTTGAACCTGCGATCGTAGCGGTCACGCGGTTCCAGACTGAAGCTCCTAGAAGTGCACGGCCACACCGGCCGGCTGTTATGTTATTAATTACATAGTCCAATACCATTTTGTGCCGAGACTACTACTGTAATATGTGATGACTGTATATAATGAAATAAAGATGAAACATATCACTGGTGGCCGAATTCTTCTGTGAGTCACTGTACATACCGTCAATATTAGACTTGACTGCTGTTTCACTCCATATCTTCCTTCCAATCCACCTACTTTTATGCTGTGAATGACTACATTGCCGAATTTCTTCCGTTTCTTGTGCCGCTGTGACAATTTCTTCAGAGCCTGTGCCTTCGCTGCTCGATGCACGCTCGAGAAACAAAAGCTGGTTAAAGTTGAACGCTCACTCACCGGTGAACGCTGCTGCTGCCAGCTGCACGCACCTCCCGGAATGCTTGCCGTCAGTACACTTCCACATCGTCAATTAAATAGGTGTTGCACGCTGCAGGATAAACGCGTTCAACGCTTCCCGCCCCTCTTAGCTCAGGCCACGGCTTTAATGTCATCAATTCATACCACTGTAGATCGTTATTTCAATGACTTGCTTGCCCTTGTCTTGTAGTACAACGAGGAACAGAATAGTCACAGTTAGACCGTTAATCGCACTTGAAAACGGCTTCCTGAAAGTACAGATTTGTCAGCAGCTGCATACACATCGGAACGATCACCCAGCAGCAGGTCAGTAACTCCTTAGCAGCATTCGGACCGAGCGGTGATGACGGCGGTGGAGAAGTCCACAGTAAGATGGCCATGTCGCACCGATGGTGCATCAAGTGCATATCTGGACCAGAGGATCTGCCCGTCGCGTGTGAGCAGGTGACGCCTGTATATAAGAAGGGTAGAAGGACGGATCGTCAAAATTACAGACCAATATCGTTAACATCGGTTTTTTGCAGGATTCTCAGTTCGAATATAATGAATTTCCTTGAGACAGAGAAGTTGGTGTCCATGCATCAGCACGGCTTTAGAAAGCATCGCTCCTGCAAAACGCAACTCGTCCTTTTTCCACATGATATCTTGCGAACCATGGATGAAGGGTATCAGACGGATGCCATATTCCTTGACTTCCGGAAAGCGTTTGACTCGGTGCCCCACTGCACACTTCTAACTAAGGTACGAGCATATGGGATTTGTTCCTAATTATGTGAGTGGCTCGAAGACTTCTTAAGTAATAGAACCCAGTACGTTGTCCTAGATGGTGAGTGTTCATCGGAGGTGAGGGTATCATCTGGAGTGCCCCAGGGAAGTGTGGTAGGTCCGCTGTTCTTTTCTATCTACATAAATGATCTTTTGGATAGGGTGGATAGCAATGTGCGGCTGTTTGCTGATGATGCTGTGGTGTACGGGAAGGTGTCGTCTTTGAGTGACTGTAGGAGGATACAAGATGACTTGGACTGGATTTGTGATTGGTGTAAAGAATGGCAGCTAACTCTAAATATAAATAATTGTAAATTAATACAGATGAATAGGAAAAAGAATCCCGTAATGTCTGAATACTCCCTTAATAGTGCAACGCTTGACACAGTCACGTCGATTAAATATTTGGGCGTAACATTACAGAGCACTATGAAGCGGGACAAGCATGTAATGGCAGTTGTGGGGAAGGTGGATAGTCGTCTTCGGTTCATTGGTAGAATTTTGGGAAGATGTGGTTCATCTGTAAAGGAGACCGCTTATAAAACACTAATACGACCTATTCTTGAGTACTGCTTGAGCGTTTGGGATCCCTATCAGGTCGGATTGAGGGAAGACATAGAAGCAATTCAGAGGCGGGCTGCTAGATTTGTTACTGGTAGGTTTGATCATCACGCGAGTGTTGCGGAAATGCTTCAGGAACTCGGGTGGGAGTCTCTAGAGAAAAGGAGGCGTTCTTTTCGTGCATCGCTACTGAGTAAATTTAGAGAACCGGCATTTGAGGCTGACTGCAGTACAATTTTATTGCCGCCAACTTATATTTTGCGGAAAGACCACAAAGATAAGATGAGAGAGATTAGGGCTCATACAGAGGCATATAAGCAGTCATTTCTCCCTCGTTCCGTTTGGGAGTGGAACAGGGAGAGAAGATGCTAGTTGTGGTACGAGGCACTCTCCGCCACGCACCGTATGGTGGATTGCGGAGTATGTATGTAGACGTAGAGTGTCGAGGGCGCTCGTTCTGAATTGACATCGTCTCCATACGTTCTTACACGTCCTCTAAATCAGAAGTAGCGGCCAAGACATCAAAATTGTACCATTACAGTAAATCGTCTTCAGTTTTCACAGTTTCCTTACAGAAACCCTGAAATTTTGAGCTGCTCTTACTCCTGGTGCACCTTGAATCATCACTTCTCTACTCAAAGTGCCTTCCACATCAGGTATTATCCAAGTTTCCCCGTTCAAGATCGCTGATTAATCTATGACAGTTAACATATGTCTTATTTCCAGACCCGCTGCAGCAGAAAACACGTTGCAATTCATGAGAACATTATAGTACTATTATTTTATGTTTTCCCGTCTTTAACCACGGTCCCGCCGCGGCTGTGATCATTTCTCAAAATTAAAAATTTACTAACATTCACGATAAATATTATAGTGAAACATCAACAGTGCATGTTTGACATTTTTATACATACACTGCCGGCCGCTGTGAACGAGCGGTTCTAGGCGCTTCAGTCCGGAACCGCGTAACTGCTGCGGTCGCAGGTTCGAATCCTGCCTCGAGCATGGATGTGTGTGATGTCCTTAGGTTAGTTATATTTAAGTAGTTCTACGTCTAGGGGACTGATGACCTCAGATGTTAAGTCCCATAGTGCTTAGAGCCATATACATACACTAAAGGACTGTTTTGGCTTTTTAGCCATATATGCAAACATCAGTTGGCATTTGGTTACAAGTATAAAAAGCCTGTAATAGATGATAATATATTTCTTCTTTATTTTTGACTAAAGATTTCAGCCCCATTGGAATCATCATGTTAACTTTCAGAGACCTGTGTAAAATGCTATAAAGTTTTGTACTCTTCAGAAACGTTAATCACGGTTCTTATTTTAAGAACATAACGTTCTTTAGTCTGTGCCATTCTTGGATTCGTACTGATTTATTGCAAATTCTGGAGCCTTCATGTCCCATTAGCACCATCCGCGATGAAATTATTGCATTTATTAATGCATAGTTTTCAACAGATATGCTCCACAGGAAACCTTTTCACAGTTCAAGATCATGCTGTATGGTCCTTTCTGATACCTTGTTCTTCACAACATTTGCTATCATATTCCGTATCAGGTTCTACATTGTGATACAGTTATTAAAGTACCTCTATTATCAGCTGTCCAGCCAAATCAAAGAGCATTATTCCTGTAAACCATCTCTCTGACATTGTGTGGTTATTGCCTTTCATTCCACGATTGATGAACGCCGAATAGTTATGGTACAGAGATTAGCAGTAGACCAATGTGCTTGTCAGCCAGAGCTGACGCAATTTTCGGGCACAGTTCGGTTTCATATATTTTCTGTTTGTGGTGGAGTGTTACTGTATTGTTCTTTCACAGTACAATTTTTCCTATAAAAGTGCTTTTATAAGAAAATGTGACAGATTGTTTTCAATTACGTGTATATTTTTTACATCGTTATCTTTAATTCTCCTCGTTCTCGAACGTGTTTCCTACATAAAAACAAAACTACTCAGCGCGACAACGAAACAGCTCATTCATATTAAGACTGGAACTGTTCCTGTAGCAAGGATAGAATTCCAGTGGGTATGGGTGAGGATGGCCTGAGAGACAACTCACCAAAATTTAGGCATCTCTAAAACATTTGACTATTAGCACATTTCAAGAAAGTTTGCACACTTCACCTGCTGCCCTAAGTGAATACGCATTCAGAAATTTCCAAGCTTCGTTAACACAACTAAAACACTGGAGCAAGTTAACACAGGTGATCGTAACTTCATTCATGCTTCAGCTATTATCATATAACCTGTTGCACTTATCTAGACATTCACTCAAATGGAATATACATAAAGCTCCAATAACTAACTTCGTCAGTTATACGTTCGTCAGAAACTTTACATTCATTCAGATTCCCCAAAAACTGATACTACACTCCTGGAAATGGAAAAAAAAACACATTGACACCGGTGTGTCAGACCCACCATACTTGCTCCGGACACTGCGAGAGGGCTGTACAAGCAATGATCACACGCACGGCACAGCGGACACACCAGGAACCGCGGTGTTGGCCGTCGAATGGCGCTAGCTGCGCAGCATTTGTGCACCGCCGCCGTCATTGTCAGCCAGTTTGCCGTGGCATACGGAGCTCCATCGCAGTCTTTAACACTGGTAGCATGCCGCGACAGCGTGGACGTGAACCGAATGTGCAGTTGACGGACTTTGAGCGAGGGCGTATAGTGGGCATGCGGGAGGCCGGGTGGACGTACCGCCGAATTGCTCAACACGTGGGGCGTGAGGTCTCTACAGTACATCGATGTTGTCGCCAGTGGTCGGCGGAAGGTGCACGTGCCCGTCGACCTGGGACCGGACCGCAGCGACGCACGGATGCACGCCAAGACCGTAGGATCCTACGCAGTGCCGTAGGGGACCGCACTGCCACTTCCCAGCAAATTAGGGACACTGTTGCTCCTGGGGTATCGGCGAGGACCATTCGCAACCGTCTCCATGAAGCTGGGCTACGGTCCCGCACACCGTTAGGCCGTCTTCCGCTCACGCCCCAACGTCGTGCAGCCCGCCTCCAGTGGTGTCGCGACAGGCGTGAATGGAGGGACGAATGGAGACGTGTCGTCTTCAGCGATGAGAGTCGCTTCTGCCTTGGTGCCAATGATGGTCGTATGCGTGTTTGGCGCCGTGCAGGTGAGCGCCACAATCAGGACTGCATACGACCGAGGCACACAGGGCCAACACCCGGCATCATGGTGTGGGGAGCGATCTCCTACACTGGCCGTACACCTCTGGTGATCGTCGAGGGCACACTGAATAGTGCACGGTACATCCAAACCGTCATCGAACCCATCGTTCTACCATTCCTAGACCGGCAAGGGAACTTGCTGTTCCAACAGGACAATGCACGTCCGCATGTATCCCGTGCCACCCAACGTGCTCTAGAAGATGTAAGTCAACTACCCTGGCCAGCAAGATCTCCGGATCTGTCCCCCATTGAGCATGTTTGGGACTGGATGAAGCGTCGTCTCACGCGGTCTGCACTTCCAGCACGAACGCTGGTCCAACTGAGGCGCCAGGTGGAAATGGCATGGCAAGCCGTTCCACAGGACTACATCCAGCATCTCTACGATCGTCTCCATGGGAGAATAGCAGCCTGCATTGCTGCGAATTGTGGATATACACTGTACTAGTGGCGACATTGTGCATGCTCTGTTGCCTGTGTCTATGTGCCTGTGGTTCTGTCAGTGTGATCATGTGATGTATCTGACCCCAGGAATGTGTCAATAAAGTTTCCCCTTCCTAGGACAATGAATTCACGGTGTTCTTATTTCAATTTCCAGGAGTGTAAATTAAACCAGTTATAAGAAAATGACAAGTAAGCATCCATGAGTACGACACACCTAGACTGACCCCTTGCCTGAACTTTAATCACACAAGATAAGCACTCCATCAAATACAGATAGGATTGCGTTTATCCAGTCTCCTATGCCACATTTAAATGTAGAAGTTCCACAAACTCCAGAATTCCTATTACACATCTCGTTAGAACACAGAGTCTCTCCTTTACTCCGCCCAACTGTCCGCTGATACTGACAAAAAGCACGGTGAACATTCCACCATAGCATCACTGCTCTGTAGCCCGAACAACACATCGTCTCATCGGTGATCAAAACTCGAGACCAAAAGGCCTCTTCCTGTTCCCGCCGAGATCCGCGGCTGCCGCATCAGCTCCCTCGTTCAGACACGGATATCGTGGATTCCTGCAGCAGAGGCGCGACGCCACCGCGGCGGGATATTTAAGCTGTGTTGCGGAGGGCAACGTCGATAACGGAACACCCTCCCCACCACCCGATTAACTTGGAGCTGGGGGGGGGGGGGGGGGGGGGACGAGGAGGAGAGAAGGAGACGAGAACCTAACACTGAAGCCTCGTAACAGGTCCCTCCAGTACTCCAGTAGCGGACATGGGCACATATCAATGAGAGCAAGCCGTCACGATTATACTGGAGGACACCTTCAAACGTGCCACCACATCAGCGCCCAAAGCCCCAGCTTCTCTGGTTTCGAACTTCAGCGTGGCCTCTGCGTCTGTCAGAAGGCAGTCAAGGTACTCGCAACTAAGCACAACAAGAAACCAAACCTAGCTTTATATTCTGGCAGCTAGTACTGAATAAGCGGTTTATACACTCTTATGTCTCTAACCTAGGACCCTCCTGGAACGGATTAACCTGTGTCTTCGCTTAGAAGCGGGATCTCTTACAAGTAAGGTAACCGGAGTTACAAACCACAGAATCGCTCCTGGCCCCCTACACCGAGGGTACAATTTCCCGATGACTTTGTCTGCCGTATTACTTGAGGCTTGAAAATTGCTGACCCACACTTTATGCACAGGACGAAATGAGGTCGCCCACCTACCTACGTAATACCTACGCTCCGTCCGTTCATGGGCCAGTCTCAGATTTTTGTGCGTTCCTTTCCATCTTTCCCCGATTTGCGCAGTGTCGAATTTCTTTGAAAGCAGGTTGCTAATGCTCCACAACTTGCACAGTGGACTATTAGTCTTGAAGGAGAATATCACGTAGGCTGGGGTCTGCTTGAGAGCAATGTAGGTGGAAGTGTTGAAGGCATAGACCAACCAAGATAGTGATACGTCCCAATTCGTATTTTCTTCGTCACGGTAAGCGGTTCACTCTTTCAGCGAATGGGGGATTATGGTAATACGTCGTGGTTGTGGTGTGACAAATGTCAGTATCAAAGCAAAACGCGCGGAGCCCGGAGGAACTAAAGGTTTGAGCGTTGTCCGAGACAAGAATCTGAAAAGAACCAAAATCCCCAAAAATGGCCTCCAGCGCCTTGATGGTTATTTCCGTGGTGTTTCCCTGCGCCAACCAACAGAAGTGCATAACCAGCACGTAGTGATTGCCCTCACATGAGCGCCGAAGGGGACCGACATAATCCACTTATCCCCATTCTATATGCCGTTTAGTAATCACTGATGCTAGTAATTCACGGCAGGAGTCGGAGAGAGGCTTACTTGCGACACAAATTTTACACGTCACAACCATGCATCGCATATCATTATCCATGCCCTCTCACAGGAAATGTTCCCGTATTTTGGTTTCGGTCATCTAAGTGACCCCCTGCTGGTATCTCGAGGCAATATTTACAGACACTGTGTATCAGTTCCATGGACAAAACAGTTCGATGCTCATCTTTATCTATCACCGAGGAATACGATATAGCTCTCCTGAGAATATACGATTTTTACCTCCTCACCGCCATGGATCTGTTTTTTGATCCACCTTATCTCTTTACCGGCGTCCTGCTGCCCCTTTAGGTCACGAATAAAGCTAGGACACTCCGACAGCGTGGCGCCCCATATTTCTATTGGACGCCCCTGTTCCAGGTCTTCTTCCACGGGAAGCTCTTCGTCCCTGAATATCCTATTTAACCTGGCGGCTACGACATTTTCGGAACCCCTCATTTGCTTAATGGTGAACTTAAAAGGTTACGAACATACTATCCACCGCTCTATTCTTCCTGTCCGCCGCGGTCTGGCGAGCACCTAACTCAGAGCCTGATTATCAGTCTCCAGTAAAAAGGGCTGGTGCTCGACATACAGCAGGAACTTTTCGATGGCAAACAGTACTGCTAACGCCACCAGTTCGTAAACTAAATACTTATTTTCAAGATCTGTAAACGGTTTGGAAGCATAGACGATGGGACGCTGTCCGCCTACACACTCCTGTAAAGGCACAGCGGCTACCCCTTTGGGTGGAGCTTCCGTCTGAACAATGAACCCCTTATTAAATTGTGGCATCGCCAGAACAGAAGCAGCTGCCAACATCGCCTTAAACCATGAACGCCTGCTGGGAGGACCCCTTCTCAAATTTACGGCCCTTCTTTCTGAGCTGATTCAGAGGAGCAGTAGTTTGAACCAAATTTAACTGACGAAAATAGTCATTCTACATCTACATCTACATCTACATCCGTACTCCGCAAGCCACCTGACGGTGTGTGGCGGAGGGTACCCTGAGTACCTCTATCGGTTCTCCCTTCTATTCCAGTCTCGTATTGTACATGGAAAGAAGGACTGTCGGTATGCTTCTGTGTGGGCTCTAATCTCTCTGATTTTATCCTCATGGTCTCTTCGCGAGATATACGTAGGAGGGAGCAATATACTGCTTGACTCTTCGGTGAAGGTATGTTCTCGAAACTTCAACAAAAGCCCGTACCGAGCTACTGAGCGTCTCTCCTGCAGAGTCTTCCACTGGAGTTTATCTATCAACTCCGTAACGCTTTCGCGATTACTAAATGATCCTGTAACGAAGCGCGCTGCTCTCCGTTGGATCTTCTCTATCTCTTCTATCAACCCTACCTGGTGCGGATCCCACACTGCTGAGCAGTATTCAAGCATTGGGCGAACAAGCGTACTGTAACCTACTTCCTTTGTTGTCGGATTGCATTTCCTTAGGATTCTTCCAATGAATCTCAGTCTGGCATCTGCTTTACCGACGATCAACTTTATATGATCATTCCATTTTAAATCACTCCTAATGCGTACTCCCAGATAATTTATGGAATTAACTGCTTCCAGTTGCTGACCTGCTATTTTGTAGCTAAATGATAAGGGACCTATCTTTCTATGTATTCGCATCACATTACACTTCGCTACATTGAGATTCAATTGCCATTCCGTGCACCATGCGTCAGTTCGCTGCAGATCCTCCTGCATTTCAGTACAATTTTCCATTGTTGCAACCTCTCGATACACCACAGCATCATCTGCAAAAAGCCTCAGTGAACTTCCGATGTCATCCACCAGGTCATTTATGTATATTGTGAATAGCAACGGTCCTATGACACTCCCCTGCGGCACACCTGAAATCACTCTTACTTCGGAAGACTTCTCTCCATTGAGAATGACGTGCTGCGTTCTGTTATCTAGGAACTCCTCAATCCAATCACACAATTGATCTGATAGTCCGTATGCTCTTACTTTGTTCATTAAACGACTATGGGGAACTGTGTCAAACGCCTTGCGGAAGTCAAGAAACACGGCATCTACCTGTGAACCCGTGTCTAAGGCCCTCTGAGTCTCGTGGACGAATAGCGCGAGCTGGGTTTCACACGATCGTCTTTTTCGAAACCCATGCTGATTCCTACAGAGTAGATTTCTAGTCTCCAGAAAAGACATTATACTCGAACATAATACGTGTTCCAAAATTCTACAACTGATCGACGTTAGAGATATAGGTCTATAGTTCTGCACATCTGTTCGACGTCCCTTTTTGAAAACGGGGATGACCTGTGCCCTTTTCCAATCCTTTGGAACGCTTCGCTCTTCTAGAGACCTACGGTACACCGCTGCAAGAAGGGGGGCAAGTTCCTTCGCGTACTCTGTGTAAAATCGAACTGGTATCCCATCAGGACCAGCGGCCTTTCCTCTTTTGAGCGATTTTAATTGTTTCTCTAACCCTCTGTCGTCTACTTCGATATCTACCATTTTGTCAACTGTGCGACAATCTAGAGAAGGAAGCACAGTGCAGTCTTCCTCTGTGAAACAGCTTTGGAAGAAGACATTTAGTAATTCGGCCTTTAGTCTGTCATCCTCTGTTTCAGTACCATTTTGGTCACAGAGTGTCTGGACATTTTGTTTTGATCCACCTACCGCTTTGACATAGGACCAAAATTTCTTAGGATTTTCTGCCAAGTCAGTACATAGAACGTTACTTTCGAATTCATTGAAAGCCTCTCGCATAGCCCTCCTCACACTACATTTCGCTTCGCGTAATTTTTGTTTGTCTGCAAGGCTTTGGCTATGTTTATGTTTGCTGTGAAGTTCCCTTTGCTTCCGCAGCAGTTTTCTAACTCGGTTGTTGTACCACGGTGGCTCTTTTCCATCTCTTACGATCTTGCTTGGCACATACTCATCTAACGCATATTGTACCATGGTTTTGAACTTCGTCCACTGATCCTCAACACTATCTGCACTTGAGACAAAACTTTTGTGTTGAGCCGTCAGGTACTCTGTAATCTGCTTTTTGTCACTTTTGCTAAACAGAAAAATCTTCCTACCTTTTTTAATATTTCTATTTACGGCTGAAATCATCGACGCAGTAACCGCTTTATGATCGCTGATTCCCTGTTCTGCATTAACTGATTCAAATAGTTCGGGTCTGTTTGTCACCAGAAGGTCTAATATATTATCGCCACGAGTCGGTTTTCTGTTTAACTGCTCAAGGTAGTTTTCAGATAAAGCACTTAAAAATATTTCACTGGATTCTTTGTCCCTGCCACCCGTTATGAACGTTTGAGTCTCCCAGTCTATATCCGGCAAATTAAAATCTCCACCCAGAACTATAACATGGTGGGGAAATCTACTCGAAATATTTTCCAAATTATTCTTCAGGTGCTGAGCCACAACAGCTGCTGAGCCCGGGGGCCTATAGAGACATCCAATTACCATGTCTGAGCCTGCTTTAACCGTGACTTTCACCCAAATCATTTCACAATTCGAATCTCCGTCAATTTCCTTCGATACTATTGCACTTCTTATCGCTATAAACACGCCTCCCCCTTCACTGTCCAGCCTATCTCTGCGGTATACATTCCAATCAGAGTTTAGGATTTCATTACTGTTTACGTCTGGTTTCAGCCAACTTTCTGTTCCTAGTACTATATGGGCGTTGTGACCGTTTATTAATGAGAGCAGTTCTGGGACCTTTCTATAGACGCTTCTGCAGTTTACTATTAGCACATTAATATTGTTATTCCTTGTTGCATTTTGCCTACTCCTGCCTTGCCGCGTCTCAGGAGGCGTCTTGTCGGGCCTAGGGAGGGAATTCTCTAACCTAAAAAAAACCCATGTGCACTCCACACGTACTCCGCTACCCTCGTAGCCGCTTCCGGCGTGTAGTGCACGCCTGACCTATTCAGGGGGACCCTACATTTCTCCACCCGATAGCGGAGGTCGAGAAATTTGCACCCCAGCTCTCCGCAGAATCGTCTGAGCCTCTGGTTTAAGCCTTCCACTCGGCTCCAAACCAGAGGACCGCGATCGGTTCTCGGAACGATACTACAAATAGTTAGCTCTGATTCCACCCCGCGAGCGAGGCTTTCCACCTTCACCAACTCCGCCAACCGCCTGTACGAACTGAGGATGACCTCTGAACCCAGACGGCAAGAGTCATTGGTGCCGACATGAGCAACAATTTGCAGTCGGGTGCACCCAGTGCTCTCTATCGCCGCCGGTAGGGCCTCCTCCACATCTCGGATGAGACCCCCCGGCAAGCAGACAGAGTGAACACTGGCCTTCTTCCCCGACCTTTCCGCTATTTTCCTAAGGGGCTCCATCACCCGCCTAACGTTGGAGCTCCCAATAACTAATAAACCCCTCCCCCCGTGTGCCTGCTCGGACCTTGCTGAAGGAGCAGCCACATGTCCACTCACAGGCAGAGCGGGCGATGCCACACGGCCAGCCTCCACATTGACCCTCCGCCTCGTGTGCCGCGAACGCCGCTGAACCCGCCACTCCCCTTGGGGAGAGGGTGGCCCAACCGCGCCCGGTACCCGCGAAGATGTCTCGACAGCAGGGACAGTGGGTGAAGCATCTAACACCTGGGGTGCACCATGCGACGCACCAGACTCCCCACTGCCGCTACACTCCGAGGCAGCAGCCTGAAGACGGCTGACCGCAGCCATCAACACGCTCAGCTGTTCGCGAAGAGTGGCCAGCTCCTCCTGCGTCCGTACACATTCCTACGAAATGGGAAACCTCTTTGACATTTCTCGGACGACGATATGAATGGATGGCTTTCGTGCGTCCCGGATTCGCCCGAACCCTTCTGGCTGAGCGAAGTTAGACTTCGACAGCTTAAATACAATGCCCGCGCGTCGGAGTGGTCCAGAGCGTACCTAACAAGCAACAAATGTTGCTCAAAATTCTCGCTAAAATAGCATCATCCACGTATTGGTAGATACACTGGAAATTCAGACTTGAGAACACCCTATCCAACATATGAGAGAGCACGGCAGAGCCTGTCGATAACCCAAACCGAACTACATTATATTCGTACAGATTCCAGTTGGTTCAAAATGGCTCTGAGCACTATGGGACTTGACATCTGAGGTCATCAGTCCCCTGTAACTTACAACTACTTAAACCTAGCTAACCTCAGGACAACACATACATCCATGCCCGAGGCAGGATTCGAACCTGCGACCGTAGCGATTGCGCGGTTCCAGACTGAAGCGCCTAGAACCACTCGGTCACACCGGCCGGCATTCCAGTTAGTAATGAAAGCAGTTATTGGATCTGATCTCCCGGCCAATCGTACCTGATAATATCCTTGATTCAGGTCCAAGGTCGTGAACACCATCGTCTTCTCCAACCATCGGGTAAGGGAATGCAACTTTATCTTCTTGATGAGTGACCTATAATCCACAACTGGCAAAACTCCGCCTTGTCTTTTCCGTACTAGAAAACTCGGTGACGCATAAGGTGATTTAGACGTCCTAATCACGTCTTCATTGCGCCTACCTCGGCTTTCAGCTGCTTCGTGTGACGTAGCGATAGTCGGCACAGAGGGGACCTAACTGGAGTTTATCGGTCAGCTCGATTCCACACTCCCCCCCCCCCCCCCAAATATCTCTCCCAGCCGATCGGATAACAAATCCCGGAACGTTTCACACAATTCACGAATTCTCTGACGTTGTTGCTCATCGAGGTGCTGAAGGGTGAAACCACTTATCTTAGTTCCACTTTCCCCTCCTGCTATTGCTGTCCTTCTTTCCTATGCAGGTAAATGATGATAGCAAAAGTGAAAAGTACGATGCTCACTACCGAAGCTAAAATAAAATTTAGCTTTCCTCCGATCTGGGGTCAGACCTACCTGATAAATAAAATCGGACTCGAGGATTATCAGCACAAACGTGCATCCCTCATACCTATCTTCGAAGTGAAATTTTGAATTCTAACCTTGACCCGAACGCTTCCTATCAGCACCATATTCGTAGAATCGGCCACCTTAATAGTCTCTTTATACCAAGTATCACTCATAAAACTAGACGAGCTACCGGAATCCAATAAGGCACACTGTGGCTCCTCATTAAGACTGGCGCACGCAAACGGCACCCTATACCCATATGTGGTTACGATGCACCTACAGAATTTTGTTTATCTAGCCAGGCCCCGTTTCTTATGTCAGAAGCTCCCTCCGCCACGAGGGAGAGTACAGTCCCTCCTCAAGTGTTTTTGCTTCTGGCGTCTATAACAGCGAGGGTGATCTCCGTAACCCCACGTACTTGGCCTTAATTCTTTCCACATTACCCTACCGTCTTCACTAGGACCACTTCGCGTTCTGTCTTCTTGCCTAACAGCTTGCCCCAAAGCGATCAGTTCGTTGTTCAAAATCTAATGGTCTACTGCAGACGGTAAACTGAGATCTGTCAAATGCATTCCCTCTAAGATGTTTTCAACAATCTGCTCTTCATTAAAAAATAATAAGAAAACATGCACGGCCCTGCGTAGTCCCATCACTTCATTCTCAAATAACTCGTCGTTCTTTTGTACCATATAATATTCCATACTGATCAACTCACGACGTGCGCGAGACGACAAAAACCTCTCGCAAATGTCGCATCTAGATTCAGTAAACGAAGGTTGGTTTCTGACTGCCTGTTGCACTAGATTCTCCAGTCTGCCAGGAACCACTGGGACCAGCAAATCATATAACCGATTGCTAGGAAAACGTAGCCACTCAGCACGTTCTTGCTGCGCCAATAGATAACTCAGTGTGCAATAAACTTTGTCTGCCTGATTAATGTAATACTAGCACTATGGAACATTCTCTGGAATTCTCTCACATACCCCGTATGGCTTCTCTGCTCATTATTAACTATCCCCTCAACCTTCTCCCGTATGATGGCTTTCATCTCCTGGACCCTGTTTAATGATTCATTCATAAGGTGCTCTATATCATCATTAAGAGGTTTAATTACCAGGTCCTCTAATTGCTGAATTCCGGCCATTCGTTCTTGTAATTGCACCTGCAACAGATGACAAACCTCCTCCTGCACATTGACGCTACGCAACTCGGCAATCATATTGATATAATGTAGCACTCGCGCCCTCACACTACTTACTTGAGCCCGAGACGGCTCAGCCCCATCTAAAAACACTATCAATGTCATAAGCTCAGTCAATGCAGCACCAATGCAAGTGGCAGCGGCACTCACTACCTCGACAATGTTACCGTCTGATCCGCGGACCTGAGGTAAGCTCCGCGTCAACTCGGTCCCGATCCCGCTTTCGTCCTCACACCTGACGACTAAGTCCTAACGCAGCCGATCTCTCTGGAGATCCGCAACGTCGGTCATCTCCCTTGCTGCCATCCAAAAAACAATGGACACAAGTAGCAAATGCGAATACTACCCACCTGATACAGTATAACTGCAAGACTCAATTTAAAAAAAACATTTAAAAAAATTATTTCCTTAATCCAGTAAGTATCCCCTCTCACCAATCCAGAACGACGCTCTGCCACTAGGGTGTAGCATGGATAGAATCCTAATGGATGTGAGTGATGAAGTGTTGAGACGAAATGAACCAAAATTTAGACATCAACAAAAACATTTATTAAGATCCGATCATCAGCACATATCAAGAACTAGCTCCCCTAAGTGAATTTGCATTTGGAAAATTACCAGACTTCTACCAAAATTTAAATACTGGAGCAAGCCAAACACAAATGATCATAACTTCAATTATGGTTGAGCAACTGGTGTATGACCTGTTACACGTACCTAGACATTTACTCAAATGGAATACACATAAGACTCCAATAACAGATCTACTACATTTCGCTCTTTCTCTGACAAACCTCGTTAGTTATACGTTCATCAGAGACTTTACATTCATTCAGATTCCTCAAAAAATTAAATAATTGAAACTAAAGCAGAAACATTTGGAACAGAGAACACTTCTTTCACGTTTAGTTAAGGTAGCAAATCCCGGTCCTTGTTGTCCAACAAAAACACCCCTACTTTTCCCCTTACTGACAACAAGCTAACGGGTACAACTAGTGACACCGGGCTAATTCAGGTCGCACTTAATGCATTCAAAAACGCAATGGAATCTCGCGAATAAACGAAGAACAAATAAGCACATATATAAGCACATATATGTCGACTGACAGGAAAGTTGTGAAACGGCCACAAGCCACCAACAATTTTTAAGAGGCAACCTGCCAATGAATATTTGTCAAGAATATAGAGTGTGGTGTCAAGCCAAGCAATTACAAGCACTTTCTAGCACACACTCAGCGCTCCTTCGGCTCAAAATTTAACATAAATAAATACGACTCCCTAAACTAAACAAAGCCAGTTATAAGAAAATGACATAAACATCCATGGATACCAAGTGCCCAGACTGACCCTTTGCCTGAAGTTTAATCGCACAAGATAAGCACTCCTCAAATACAGTTAGCCTTGCGTTCATTCACTTTCCTATGCCAAATGTAAATGCAGAAATTCTACAAACTCTGCATTTAGTATTCCACACCTCCCTACAACACACAGTATCTCCTTTACCCCGGTCAGTTATCTGCTAATACTGACAAAAGCCCCATGAAGATTCCATCACAGCAGCACTACTCTGTAAGCCGATCAACACACCCTCCCCTTGGTGTTCAAAACTCAAGACCGATAGATCACCTTGCAGGAAATTTAAGCGATGGCGTGACTTTGTTAATGGTACAGTACTTCCAGTTTAGAAAGAGCATTGTTTAAAACTTGATGAAGAGTCGGTTGGTGGGTCAAAGGGAGTACTGTCCTCTTTTGTCAAAACGGATAAAAAACAAATTTACATGTATTTTTATTTTGGGTGAACATGTTAAGGAAAAAAATTGAATGCAGATATAAAAATGGCTATATATTATGGAACAAATGTTGACAGCACTCCCGATGGAAGTAGAATTGACCAGATGAGCTAAATAATTAACTACGTCAACATAGAAGACAATATTGTGAAAGTTCGAGAATTTTTAATTTTTTTGTTTTTTACCCGAAGCTACGTTCAGTCTCTGTGCAAATCATTCCTTAAATCTTTATGGAGTTCACGAACTTTGTGTTCCCTCTGGTGTCTCCTGTTCTCGAACTGTAGAGAAAGTATATTCAAACTCCACATTATCTAAATCTAGATGAGAATGTTTGTTTTTGGAAGATATTAACATCCATCCAAGGCAAGTTTCGTTGCCCCGGGACTCTGACGTGCTTAGACCGCCATTGCTCCCATGTTGTCCTTGGCAAGAAGTTCTTGTCTTATGGCGTACCATTCCTTCACCGGCGTCGCTGACAACTGCTGGATGCAGTGGATGCGCTGCACTACATCGCACCAAAGCTTCAGAACTCATGTTCGATAGGATTTAAGTTGGGGGAACGGGCAGGTCAATCCATTCGCCGAATCTCCTCTCGTTCTCAGAACTCCACCTGCGCTGTTCGATGCGGTCGCGTATTGTCATCCATGAAAGGGAAGTCGAAGTAAGCGATAGAAAATGAAACGAAGTTTGCCGCTCTCCCCATTTATCGCTGCTCCATATCTAAGGCCATATATTCGACTCGGCGAGCACCAGTTAAAAGCGAAACAGCTATTTTTTCAATTTTTTTCCTGTGAGGTGTGTTGGACAAATACAAACCTACGATTCGACCAGGTAATCCTTGATGAGATTGTAAGGTGTCAGGCAAATCCAACACCTTCCATGAAAACCCTGACATAATAAGCAAATCTTGTAGTATGTCACATAGCTCCGAATAAATCGTGACATTAAATTAACCAAAGTAATACTAGTAACGAGTGAGCAAATGGAATACCACAGACTAACACAAGGATACCTAAATGCATGTCGTACCTTCCCACCGAGAGACCGACGCAGTTCCGAGGGGAGAAACGAGGACAGAAGCCGAGAGCAGAACCGTGTTAAGCTAGAAGGCCCTACGATAAGGGACGGACTGGACACCCACGTCGCCAGCTAACCACTAGGGCTCACCACCCGCACGTTTTAGCCTGAGACTTTTTCGCGTCTCAGGTATGTCAAGGACCACCCCCCAGCCCATGTTAAAAGATAGAGCCCTCCAGAAGAACAGTATAGATCTTACGATAACGCTAAAAGGACCACACCAGCTGCAGGTTTTAGCGTGAGACATTTTAGCGTCTCTGTTACATTGCAAACTTTAAAAACATTGCCCCACCACGAAAAGTATAACGTTTCTCATTGGATAGACAGAATCTTTGTAGGCGGAGCTTAAGGTTAACATTGAGACCCTGATAGGTCAGATAAAAACACAGCCATATAGCTTTTTTTCAAACCAACTTCGGTAAATTGTAGTAAGGAGAAGTTAGGAGAGTTGCTTCCGAGATGGCGAGGTGAGCGGAGCTGTGCTGCCCGCCGCTGCCCTGACGCTGCCTAAACACTGACAAGGTAATGAACGCACACGATGCTGCATTTCTGAGAGCATAAAGCTTCATTCAGAACTGCAGAAGTCTCATTTGTTACACCCCCTTTTTGCGTAATACTAGTGTCGATCGTTAATTAAAACTCATGTTGTTCACATTTGCCACTTGAAGAACAGATCTGAAACGCGATGATTTTTCTTTTATATAGTTATTGAGAAGCCACATCAGCCACTGTAATTTGTGACAAGTTAGATAAGTAATTAAAGATAATTGAGGGTCACTGTAGACCATTTTGATAGTTTTCTCTTTTGTGAAACTTAAATTAAACCTAGAATATAGATGTGATATGGCATAGGTCATCCTTCGATCGATTGTAGAACTTGGAAACCCATTCAGGGAGTATTCGTTCACATTTTTGTTGAACGCAGTTGGTTTTTACCATCCTGTACTAAAACATTTCCTTTTATCAATAGTGCAATTTATAAATGATGTTTTGTGAGTAGAATAAAATTTCCAATTGTAAATTTAACTGCTTTTTCGACGTTATTTTACCAGCTAACTAAAAATAGGAAAGCCTTGAACCCTTTCCACTATATTTAGTTAGTATTAAGATTCTTTTACAGGGAGTGCAGTGGAGCTGACGCTGAGATCATTTAGTATTTGGTTATATCATCGCTAGTCTCACTCAACTCTTCTGAATTCTACATGTCATGTGTGGTCTGGCGTCTCCTTACCAGCAACAGGTCCCAGGTTCAAACTAGTTAATTCCCTAAAAAACACGCTCAGAGCGTCGTTGTGCGAAAGTGGTAGGGAGACACGATATAGAACAATCAGACACCACCATGAATGTTTAGAAGATTCCTAATTGCAAATGGTTTCCCTTCCTTCATAATTCTCATAGAGCATTTGTAACTTCCGCGCAAACTTTGCCCACTTGTTTCCTACTCTTACCGCGGCAAAAAACTTTACTATTAATTTTGTACAATCATATTTTTAAAACACTTATCATTTTAACAATTAATTGTTTCATTCATTGAAACCCAAATAAAAACCTAACAGTCCGCAGCTCGTGGTCGTGCGGAAGCGTTCTCGCTTCCCGCGCCCGGGTTCCCGGGTTCGATTCTAGGCGGGGTCAGGGATTTTCTCTGCCTCGTGATGACTGGGTGTTGTGTGATGTCCTTAGGTTAGTTAGGTTTAAGTAGTTCTAAGTCTTGGGGACTGATGACCGTAGATCTTAAGTCCCATAGCGCTCAGAGCCATTTGAACCATTTGAGCCAAAAACCTAACAAAAGAAGATTGGTTTTAGTGCGTTTTACCTCAGTTCGTCTCAAAAGCGGTCATAGCAAGGACAGCGAAATGTGGTCGCAAAATAAATTTTTATCTATTGGAATATTTGCGTTTTAATTAATTGAAGACATATCAAACTACAACTCATGTTTTCCCAACCATCAAAACACAAATACACAAAAAAAGAGAATGACCCTTAATGACACCTTGCTGTCCGAGAGAGCGTTGGTGTCGGCTTTTCAGAAAGTGGCAAAGAGTAACGCACCTGAAACTTTTTCTTATGTCTGTGCGAAGCGATTTAATGCAACTCAAATATAAAAATTAACGGAAAAGAAAAGTTCCTTGTTGCTGACACTCTTATACTCGATAACTGGCACAATGCTAAGTGACATATCAGATTATAAAATATAGTCTTATTTATGATCTCTACAAATAACAAAGAGTCATACGAAATACTTACTTCACTGTAATACTGCTTCAAATTGTCTTTCAGTTCTTCAAGCTTCGACTGGCGTTCCTCTTGCGAACTAATCTTTGTGAGAGGTAGTAGATTGTCGTTCAATAGAGTACTTTTTTTTTTAAATACATGAGGTTCTGCTGATATACTAAGCATTTGGAATGATTTTCGACAGTAATACAAAAGAAATTAATTTCCCACTCGGGTTTAAAAAATGCGGACGCACCGCTCCTCCTTTTACTTGTCTGCTGCTGTTGACCATCATCTCGAGCCACTGTAACTTTACGTCTATTAGCCGACGGCTTTGTGTCGCATCTGTGCTCTTGACCGCTGTTGCCGCGGCGGTCTGTCTTCCGTACGAAGCTCCCGCATACAGTGGCATGGCGTGGTGTGGCGGATTGGCCGCGCGGGTAGCTAAGCGACACGGCTCGGCCACAGGAACAACATACGAATGCTTAGGGGCGCTGGCCTCGGGCGAACGCGGCTGCTAGCGCCCCAGGGGCACAGTTTGGCCGAGCCTGGCCTAGACGTCAA
The DNA here is from genome assembly GCF_023897955.1 of Schistocerca gregaria. Classification (NCBI taxonomy): domain Eukaryota; kingdom Metazoa; phylum Arthropoda; class Insecta; order Orthoptera; family Acrididae; genus Schistocerca; species Schistocerca gregaria. The sequence continues at coordinate 542,079,333 of NC_064923.1, forward strand.
TACGCCCAAGGGGCATTATTCCTCCCCACATCATAACAGCTGGACCACGAAAACTCCTTAGCATTCTCCCAGCCAGCATGGTAGCACGTTGCAGAGAACGCGCTGCCATTCGTGGTGATAACTCACCCTGGTTCAAAAAATGGTTCAAATGGCTCGGAGCACTATGGGACTTAACATCTGGGGTCATCAGTCCCCTAGAGCTTAGAACTACTTAAACCTAACTAACCTAAGGACATCACACACATCCATGCCTGAGGCAGGATTCGAACCTGCGACCGTAGCGGTTGCGCGGTTCCAGACTGTAGCGCCTAGAACCGCTCGGCCACACCCTGGTATTATAATAACCGTGTCCAGCCTTTCTATTTTACGGGGAATCGGTGATTTCCATGAAATCATTGTCTTTGAATAAAAGTGTCATTGCCTAATTCTTTGTTATTTTCTGCACTATAGAATAGCGGTTCTTCCTATATACAGATCAAATTTCACCGACGCTTTGCATTGACAGCTTATGAGAAAATTACTTTCGTCCTTAAGTTTTGCACGCCAGTGTACTAGTTTGAATTGTTACTTCCACTTCTTCCGTTTTTTAGCTTCTCTCATTCACACAAGGCAAAATTTCATCTCCGAAACAATGTTCTTCACTGAAGGCCACCCATTTAGAAAGGTCATCGTGCTAAGTTGTAAGGTAGAAATTTGAGGCTGTTAGCTTATACACTGAAGAACCAAAGATACTGGTATACTTGCCTAATATCGTGTAGGGCCTCCGCGAGCACGCAGCAATGCCACAACACGACGTGACATGGACGTCTGAAACAGTGCTGGAGGGAATTGACACCATGAATCCTGCAGGGCTGTCCATAAATCCGTAAGAGTACGAAGGGGTGGAGATTTCTTCTGAATAACGCGTTGCAAGGCATCCAAGATATGCTCAATAATGTACATATCATGGGAGTTTGGTGGCCAGCTAAACTGTTTAAACTCAGATGAATGTTGCTGCAGCCCCTCTGTAGCAATTCTGGACGTGTGGGATGTCGCATTGTCATGTTGGAGTTGTTCAAGTCTGTCGGAATGCACAATGGACATGAATGGCTGCAGGTGAGTCGTACCTAGACCTATCAGGAGTCCCATATCATTCCAGCTGCCTACGCGCCACACCATTACAGAGCCTGCACCACTTTGATGAGTCCCTGCTGAAATGCAGGGTTGATTGATTCACGAGGTTGTCTCCAGACCCGTACATGTCCATCCGCTCGATACAATTCGAAACGAGACTCGTCCGACCAGGCAACCTGTTTCCAGTCATCAACAGTCCAATGTCGCAGTTGACGGGCCTAGGCGGGACCTAAAGCTTCATGTCGTGCAGTCGTCAGGGGTACACAAGTGGGCCTTCAGCTCCGAAAGCTCATATCGATGATGCTTCGTTGAATGGTCCGCACGCTGACACTTGTTGAAGGTCCAGCATTGAAATCTGCAGCACTTTGGAGAAGGGTTGCACTTCTATCACGTTGAACAATTCTCTTCAGTCGTCGTTGGTCCCGTTACTGCAGGATCTTTTTTCCAGCTGCAGCAATGTCGGTGATCTGATGTTTTACCGAATCCCTGACGTGCACGGCACACTCATGAAATGGTCGTATGGGAAAATACCCACTATTCATCGGGACCAAGGAGATGCTGTGTTCCATCGCTCGTGCACCAACTATAGCACCACGTTCAAATTCACTTTAATCTTGATAAGCTGCCATTGTAGCAGCAGTAAGTGGTCAAACAACTGCGCCAGACACTTGGTTTATACAGGCGTTGCCGACCGCAGCGCCGTATTCTGCCTGTTCACATATCTATGTGTTTGAAAACGCATGCCTGCACCACTTTCTTTGGCAAATCAGTGTAATTTGTGTGTTGTAATGCAAGACTAATAGTTCGAAACGGATAGCGTTTCTTAAAATACGTTATGGCTAAGGTGGGATGTTGATTACTGTTTTCATTAGGTAACAAGGACAAGCCACACCTGGATGAGCTTCTCTTAATCAGTTTTCTGGGTGGAGCTATGTGTTTTAAGATTAGTAGAAGAATGTAATGAAGTTGAACTGAATAAATCAGTGACGCCAAGTGTCTTGGTTAACAGACGCTGCCGACGATCGACGACGTGTTCTACGAGTGCTTCTGGCAGGGCCACATCAACAACTGCTCCAACATGTTCTTCCTGCAGCGCACCGAAGCCGGCTTCTGCTACGGTTTCAACTCACTCGCCGCGGAGAACACGAGGCAGTGGTGAGATGCTTGTGTACCTTCCACTGTGTTATCTGGATAGAACTGCCATCCATTTAATCTTCCCTCTGAGCAGATTTGCTATTCATGTAGAGCATGTTTCTTGGCTGGTTTTCACTAGTCTTTTAATTTGTCAACTTATACACCTTTTATAAAGTCTTTGCCGGCCGCGGTGGTCTAGCAGTTCTAGGCGCGCAGTCCGGAACCGCGCGACTGCTACGATCGCAGGTTCGAATCCTACCTCGGGCATGGATGTGTGTGATGTCCTTAGGTTAGTTAGGTTTAATTAGTTCTAAGTTCTAGGCGACTGATGACCTGAGAAGTTTAGTCGCATAGAGCTCAGAGCCATTTGAACCATTTTTTTAAAGTCTTTACGAAACACATCATATTTCAGTTTCATTTTTATGTGACTACAGAAGGTACTGACATAGCAGTCCTTTAGAGTAGTTAAGGGGAACGACCAGGGAATATTCTTATGTCCATTTTAGATTTTCAGGCAATTCAACTGTAATTGCCAGTATATTGATGGATCGCTTTATGGAAAAGAAATATGGAAGGGCTGTTCACCAAACGGCATTGCAGACAGCGTGGTGCGTCAACGTAGACAGATTACATCGCACAAAAACTAATACTATTGAATAACACTATTGGTTTGCTTTCTGTGGCAGCACGTGATTGGCATGCTTTTAATGTTGATACCAGACTCCGACATTTAGAAACCCTAAATTCTAGACTCAGTTAGTGCTCAACATTTCTTTTGCCATCGCCTTGTGTATACAGCATCTGGTTTTATCCTATTGGCTGCCAGTGGGCACGGAATACAATCACCTCCGGTTGGCGTACCCGGTAATTTGTAAATCAGGCGTTACGTTTTTTCATGTGTTGAGGCCGATAGCTGTGCCCTGTCTTCGAAGTCTCCGCGACGTCATCTTTCAACAAGATAATACTAGACCGCATATTTCCCCAGGTCGATACGGACGATGTTCGACTATTATCCTGATCGGCCCCTCTCCAGATCTCTCATCCACTGAAAATATCCGGTCATGGGTTGCTAAGAAAATGCAACGCCACACTCGTCACCCATTATGAGAGCTGGATTCACACGTAGAGTTGAAATAGCATGCAATAATGTTCCCAAGTCTGTCGTCCAAGTTCAGTTCCCCTCTATTTCCAGCCTATTTAGAGCCATTGTTGCTGCCACATCCGACACCTCCGTGTGCTAAATTACGCAAGTCACCTACGGTTTTAATATGTCTTTCCTCCTATACACACAATAAATAAAATTTATCATTCCTTATGTTACAAATTTAATGATAGGTAATATATTAATGCAACTCTATTCAGGAGCCACAAGGAATAATTAATGTCCAATTATCTTAGATCTAGACTAAAGCAGACAGTTATTTAAGAACCTTGTTTCTATCAAAATTCCAACTGGCAGTTCACAAGCTTGTTTAAATTTCCACGGTGATTAGAAACAACCTGAAACGCTTGTAAGGATGTTGCAGCGGAGGTTGTACTGAGAATTAATGGTTATGAAAAAAATTCGATAAGTTGCGCCGTTTCCGAGCTACTTGGCATCGAAGTTAGCCAATCAGGTCAATGCGCGCGCGAATTCTGGCAGCTTGCCAGAGGTGGTGTTGCCAAACGTGTTCTGTACTGCACATAGTGCCGGCGTATCGTGGTGCTTAAGAGGCATTCATAACATACGGAAACTTGTGGATTCGAATGTCGTCAGTCGATTGAAAGTAATTCGTTGGCGAAATGACTTCGATCATTATTTGTATGCAATTATTTTCTTTAAATGTAATTTTTTAATTTCTACTTATTTTAACGTCATTTTAATCGCCGTAGTAAAGTTTCATTTCTCTTTAAATGTCTCTTTCTGTCATTGATTTACTTATTGGAATCTTTGTGCAAGTGATTTAAATTATTTTTACTTGTGTATCACAGTATTGAAACATTTGAAATTGCCGACCTATAGGCTAAAAACCAATATACGAAATAATCTATTTATTCTGGCTGTGCAAGGGCATCAAAATGTTTTTTATGCTATAAAATACATAAATGTTGTGGTTGGTAATCATCATATTAACATCTAAAAAGCAAGTTCTTGTTATACTATGGATAAAGTAACGCAGATGAAGATGTAAGCTAAGCGTGGCCTATAAGTATAACGGAAATTCAGTGCCAATGAGAAATAGAAATAATGCGTGCAGCAACATCGATGAAAACATAAAATGTTAAAACGAAAGCAATGAAATCCACGTTAATAGATAAAAATAAACAAAATTGTTTGAAAAAGATCACAAATGAAAAAGAATGATAGGAAGTAACAGTGAGAGCAAATGTGAAAGTACACACGGTGATTGCAAAGATGAGACAAAGGAATAGAAATGAAAACCATATTTAAACTACGCAATTGAATAAACGTGATTATCAAAATAATTTCGATAGATTCGCACCCACTACGTTCTGATGGAAAACAATATCCCTTTACCACTACACCACTATGCTACGAATGTGTGGGGAACTTTTATTAAAAAAAAAAAAAAAAAAAAAGGCGCTAGGATGCCATCCATGGGCACCCCATCTTGTTACTCAACTGCCAAAAATGCTACAAAAATAGGGAAGAGTAATGAATAATGAAGCAACAAGTACAATACTTTCTAAATTCATTCACGTTACAACAAAATGATCAAGAACTAAAAGTAAAATATTGAAATTATCTTCGCAAGAAGATCTTCGGCGGTGCCTACTAGGGTCGTGTAGATAATTTTCTTCGCATGTCCCCTCATAGACAAAAATCTAAGTGGGTAAGATCTGGTGAAATAGGTGTCCAGACAACTGGACCCCCATCCACCTCTGCGGATACAACGCACCTAATCGCTCCCGTACCGCAACAACGAACTACGGCGGAGAAACGAATTCTACATACAACGGAAGGATGTATATGTTACGGTAAAAGCAAGATCATTGGAAAATCCTAGAGTTAACCGGAGAAACCTAAGATTTACCATCGAGGTGTGGTAAAAGTCCGAAATTTCTCATTATATGCACAGATTTCGAACTTTTACCAAGAGATATTGGTAAATCTCAGACTTTACCAATGCAAATTGGTACAAGCTGGATCGAAGACTCCTGCCTCCGCAGTGCAGGATCAGACAAGTTTGATTGTTGCAATTTTGTTAAGATAAGTTTCTTTGTTGGCGGTTATGAGTTCCCAGTCCGCTCACCGCTGCGTAGTTTCAGTCAGTGTCGAGCATCGTGCGTACGGTCATCATTGCGTCCCGTTTCAGTGATGTTTCTTCCGCAGCTGTGTATCAGAATGAGTGATGTTATGCGTAACAGGTTTTACGATCTTTAGATTGAATCAGTGAATACCAAGGACAACAATTTTTATGTACCTACTGAGCAATGTAACATTCTGTTAAGTGAAGTGAAAAACGCAAAAATCGTTTCCAATAACAATTCTTTTCACTACAGACGTTTCATATGATAGGATGTTCTCAAGATCGGAGGCGAAGACAAACTGATAGGACCGCTGTCCGCTGGTAAAGAAGAAATTCGTTATTACGTTCGATATGATGAATTGGTTAACGTACAGCATGTGACCCTCGTTGCTATAGGTCATGGCGGCCGAAAACGGATGTTGGTGGAACTGAATCGAAGGTACAAGAATGTGACTGTTCAATCAATAGTTACTTATTTGAGATTATGTGAACCATGTCAAAAAAATCAAAAAACTTTGAAAAGGGATATTGGAGTGAAACCTATCATACATTGTGAAATGAATTCATGGTGTCAAATTGACTTGATTGACATGCAGGCAAACCCAGACAATAAGTCAAAGGTCATACGAAGATCATGTGACAAAATTTGTTATCCTCCATGCACTAATTTCAGAAAGGGCTGATGAAGTAGCATATCATCTTTTGGACATTTATACGACCTTTGGTGCCCCAGGTATCCTTCATTCTGATAATAGTGGAGAGTTTTGTAACCAAGTCATTCAAAGTTTATGTGAGTTGAGGAGTGACATAAAGATAATTCATGGGAAGCCGAGGCACAGTCAGTCTCAGGGATCAGTCGAAAGAGCAAATCAGGGTATCGAAAATGTGTTTTCAACTTGGATAGACACAAATGAAACTTTAAAGTGGTCTGAAGGGCTGAGGTTTGTGCAAGCAATGAAAAATAGGGTTTATCATGAAGGGATCAGATGTTCACCATCTGAAGCCACGTGTGGGGTTCCATTGCGACCTGTACCACGTGATTTAATAAAAAATATAAACACTGATGAAGACTTGGAAACAATGTTAAACACCACTTCCACTGACTCACAGGAAATTGAAAATGACGGCAAAGGAATTGATGCCAGTGAATATAGTACTGGAGCAGAAGGAACGGAGGTAGAAAGTGCGGCTGCAGCAGGTGAAGAAGCACCAGAGACACAGGATTTGACGACAGTTAAATACGAGACACCGGCACCAGCTGATGGTTGTGACAGGACGCTGACAACTTCCAACAGTGGTAATAAAGTTAAGCGGATCCAAGAAGCTGCCAAAGAAGGTCTTCAATTGCAGGCAAAGAAAATGAAAGGAGCCTCATGTAACAAAATTCCCAAACTTTCAGTTGGACAGAATGTGAGAATTAAAGTACCGGATGTAGACAGGGCACAAATTGATGCAAAATATATAATAGCACTAGTGATAAATATACAGGATGACGTATTTTATCAGCTTGGTACCAAATCTGGTAAACTGTAGTGATTGTACACAAGAAACCAATTTACATTGTGCAAGAAAAATTTTATCAACGTCAAAGAAGTACCAAAGAAGCAATTAGTCTGTGAAGAGTGGTTGTCAAACAGGCTTTTGTTGGAGGGCAAGGGTTCAAAAAGAGCAATTGCTTAAAAAATTTTTTAACTAAAAAATGCTTGTGTAAATCTTCTTCCATATTGTATAATACGAAATGCTATAATAGTCAGCCTTGTTGTAACAAAAAATATGGAATGTTGCTCATTATAATCACATTGGAATGCACGAATGATTAAGATACATAAATTTACAATAAATACAAACTATTTCAATAAATTGCTAAGCCAATTTTTTTTAATGAATACTGTTCTACCAGTTGGTGTGGGTACATCCTAAGATTACCAACGTCTCTTAGTAGAAGTTCGAAATATACGTATATAATAAGAAATTCCGGACTTTTACCACACCACAATGATAAATCCTAGGTTTCACCAGTTAATTCCAGGATTTACCCACCACATTACTTTTACAGTACCATATACATGAAACGGTAAATACGTTCATTTCTTAAAATGAGGAGGAGATAGGACGGGATACAAAGAACAGTTGCCTATGATACCTGACGCAATATTTGCGCCAAACGTACGCTGATATAACTTCACATATGAGCCATGCATATTTTAGTCGTACTAAATGTAGCTGTTTCGAAAGTTGAATGGCCATTCCCTGGTGAAAGACGCATCTTCTGGTCTCCTTTCGAAATCTCGAATCTCGATGCATCGATTTAAGGACAACAGGAAATACGGATTCCGAGAAGAAAAGTCCTCTTTCAGCAGATCCTGCACTTTCTGCAGGTGTTACAGAAACAGGTTTTCGTCGTTTAGGACGTACGTTATTACAGCCTGGGAAACCGGTGAGACTAACAAACGGATACATTTTAAGGTGTTTAGTTTTCAGATATATTTGAGAATATCCTATTAGCTTCATTTCCTCCCCACAAATTATCAGTGGCCCTTGAGCTGGGAGTGGGATTTTCAACAATCATATCAAGAATGTTTTTTTCAAACTGAACGGTTCGAGGGTAGCGTTGTCTTCCAGTGTCAACTTTGTTCTCAACAAAATCATTTATCAATCGGTACAAACGTATTCTCACATGGAAAAACACGGTTCAGAAATCTGGCGTTGTAATTTGTGCGGGCCTCCAGAGCATTTTGACCCGCATACGCGGACTGCATATCGGCGTATTCGTCGAATAAATAGCAATGACGCGCCGTGGTACCACTACGTTCCCTGCTATGGCGTTGTCTCATAGCGCCACTGTCTGTGTACACTCACAGCCAAACGAAAACTTCCTAGAACGGTCGACTGTGTCAGTACGATTTCCGTAAACGATCGAATGACTAGCAGATAGAAGTTTGCTGAAGAAGCTGATTCTAATCATAGCAGTTCTTATCATTGTTTAAGTTGGATGGTAGCGCATGAGAATCCTGAGCCGTTGGCTCTGGTTCAATCCATAGTATCGTCGCCCGCATCTCGTGGTCGTACGGTAGCGTTCTCGCTTCCCACGCCCCGGTCCCGGCGGGGTCAGGGATTTTCTCTGCCTCGTGATGGCTGGGTGTTGTGTGATGACCTTAGGTTAGTTAGGTTTAAGTAATTGTACGTTCTAGGGGACTGATGACCACAGATGTTAAGTCCCATAGTGCTCAGAGCCATTTGAACCATAGTATCGTCAACTCTTTAATTTTTGTGTTGCTCTCTTGTTCAGTTTGAGGAAACCAAATGAAGAACACGTTTGGCATACCGCCTCTGGCAGGCTGCTTGAATTTGCCCGTGTGGTGACCTGATTGGCTAACTTCAATGCTAGATCCTTCGGAAACGGCGCACGTATCAATTTTTTTTCTTAAAAATTATTTCTCAGCACAATATACAGCCCTTACAAGCTTCTCAGACTGTTTCTGACCACCCTGCATCTAGTTTCTTCAACCTCATCCTTATTTCATTTAGTATGTTCCCCACCCTGTACACCCCATCGCTGTTAGTTTACCTTCAACAATGTGTCGTAAGGACTCATTAAAATAGCTAGTAGTACAGGAGGATCACTACCTCACTGGTGCTCACTGTGGGCTCTGCAAAGCAAATCTCTATATAATTTTGCGGGCATCATCGATCTGCAAAACCAACCACTACATTTATCAGAAAATCTTTCGGCAGTTTTAGTGCTGGGTGGAATACGGCGTGTTTTCTTACCTTAACGTGGCATGATTGCAAAACTAAATGTTTAAAGATTATTATGGATTCCATAGTGCCGTCATCTTGCCTCAAAATCGGAAAACGAAAAGGAAAAAGATCAATAGGTATCAAATAAAACCTCGAAGTATTCAGTGCTTAACCATTTAGTTACAATAAAAATACACTGCTGAGCTAAAACATTATGACCACCTGCTTAATAGTGTGTTGGTTCACTTTTGAAACGCAATAAAGTAGCGATTATGTTTATTTGGAAAGTTCCTGATAGGATATTGGTGATACGTGACACTGGATGTCTACCCGCAGTACACGCAACTTCACATATGATGGGCTTGGGGTCATCTGCTGCGAAGCCTCAAGTTCAATTATGTGAGCTGACACTGAGAATTGAGCTATGAACCACTTGTGTCTACACCAGGATTGCAGTCTGTCAGGCCAGCCACAAATAGGCACCAGTGCTGCTTTAGGAGGGCGGGGAAGGCTCCAACCTCCATGTTCTGTGGTGAGTCTTTCTACTGATTCTCACGACAATAGGACACGAACAGCCGAACAGCTTCGTCGTTCCCAGGGGACAGGCCATAATAACCCGTATCGTCGCTAGAATGAGTCCCCTTTCGTTTCTGCTTCGCTTATACAGGGTGTTACAAAAAGGTACAGCCAAACTTTCAGGAAACATTCCTCACACACAAATAAAGAAAAGGTGTTATGTGTGTGAGGAATGTTTCCTGAGAGTTTGGCCGTACCTTTTTGTAACACCCTGTATACGTTCCTTACTACGGGAGATGCCCGTAACTCCACCGGACGGCATTCAATATCTAGGTGGGCGGTGGTTATAATGTTATGGCTCCTCAGTGTAAATAGGAAGTAACACATTCTCTTCTGGAATGAGATTTTCACTCTGCAGAGGAGTGTGCGCTGATACGAAACTTCCTGGCAGATTAAAACTGTGTGCCGGACCCAGGCTGTGGCTAAGCCATGTCTCTGCAATATCCTTTCTTTCAGGAGTGCTAGTTCTGCAACGTTCGCAGGAGAGCTTCTGTTAAGTTTGGAAAGTTGGAGACGAGGTACTGGCAGAAGTAAAGCTGTGAGGACGGGGCGTGAGTCGTGCTTGGGTAACTCAGTTGGTAGAGCACTTGCCCGCAAAAGGCAAAGGTCCCGAGTTCGAGTCTCGGTCCGGCACACAGTTTTAATCTGCCAGGAAGTTACATTCTCTTCTGTCGAAATGAGAGAGTGACTTACAAAAACATCCTGCACTTCCTGATCTTTGCAGTCCGGCGATGTCTACGTACAAGGTGCCCACTGGGGCGACCGTGAACCGTGATCCGTGCCAGATGCGACGCAACATCGCTTCAGGCCCCACGACGGGTCTCGAAGTCTTCCTCAAGTCGCTGCCCGAAGAAGAATCTCTGGGCGATGGCCAGAGGGACCGGGATGGGTACAGGGTCAGTAATTGTAACCCAACTCTTCTCTCTCTCTCTTTCCAGTCTATTCTGCACCTGCAACTGTGTAAGTGATTAAAACTATGAAACCACCTGCAATCTGCCCAGTCCTTCATGGTTATCGCTCCACCCTGAAAATATTTTATATTGCATTACCTCTCTCCTGCTTTATCAGTTTTACCTTTCCTGCTAATATCGCTACATTGATACTCAAGTGAGACAAGGGCACATGCCTGCCTTTCAGTTCTTACCCACATGCCAAAGAATTATAAAACGGCTCACTCAGATGTGGACATCTGTACATCTTCCTCCCACATGCTACCTTGTACCATTTAAATTTTTCCGTTTCAGGAGACTGAGTATTATAGAAGTATATTTTATTATCTTTGTTTTCGACACTAGACCTCTCCTCATAGCAAGTCTGAGTACCTTTCGTTTCCTCCGTTAGTATACTTTACTAAGGATCCCAATTACTGCAGCAGTGCTCATGAACATGTCACAAATGAATCTCGTATGTTCTCTCTACTGCAGTCGCTTTAAATCATTGTGGAATTCATTAGGTCAGTTCATATAATTTCCATCCCTTTGATTCATTTCATAACGAATTATTTATCGATACGTAGTCAGTGCGAGTAAACCCTAGTCGAATCCATCACAAGCTATCAGATTCTGTAACCTGATCCTTCACATCACCTCACATTTACCTACTCTTGATGCAAGTTGATATCCATAATAGTAGTATGGGGATGGCGGCATCAGGACGCTTTTGATATGCAATTGACATGCAAATTAATTAAACTGATCGATTAATTACCTCTTCTCATCCCACCCCCACCCACAGATGATGTCATGTGTTTTCCCCAGCTGGCACGTGTGTTCCTGCAGACCTCCCACACCCCTCCCCCTCCCTCGCCTACCCTATTGGTCGGAATTTCGAATTTTGGTGGGAACTCTGAATTTTCACATTAAAATCGAATTTCCTCCGTAAAATCCAATTGTCATTTCAGTGAAAGTAATATTAACTGAAATTGTTGGTGGAAATTGTTCATATACTGGGGATAGGTGGTAGAAATCGAAGAAAATTCAAAAGATGAGAAATCGAAGAATTATGCACTGCAGAGGACATAGTATGCATTTTGTAGGACAGGTATACTCTTATCTTTTGGTCGCATCGTACACTGTGGTCACTCTGTCGGGTGCTACAAGTGTGCGTCACACAGTTGTGACTGCCCAGCGAGGGTATTGCTCGCACAGCAGTCTGCTGCTGAATGAGCAGTCATGCACATCGCACATGTGGCCCGCTTGGTATGTGGTATCTGGCGACCTGCAGCAGAACCACAGGAGCCACTGCGTGGCTGGACCACAGCATCTTCACCACCTTGCGCATCACTAATGGACCAAACACACTGTACCCGCCGCCCCCACCCATCCACACTAGGAGCCTCCTCACAGTCTGCTACTGCTGAGAGCCACGGGGGTGAGGGGCTGCAGCGCCCGGCCAGTAGTCAAAGAGAAATCAGCAAATTATTGTAAATTGTAATGTTAGCTGCCGTTCCCTAGATGTGTGGCAATGGGCATGAACCATGAACAATCGGTTTCGTTTTGAAGTTTAGTGCCTCTCTCTCTCTCAGCTGTGCCCTAATGAACACCAACATGTTTTTGAGGGATGCAGCTAACGTCATAAGTGCCAGGCTATGTGTGTGTCCCAGAATAAACAAAGGGTGTTTTTCTGGAGATAGAAGCGGCTTTGAATTTTCCAGCCACATGCAGCTACTTGCCAGCAAAGAATGGATGTTTTAGAAAGTTCCCTAGGTCCGTCTGTCCCAGAATTTTTTTCCATGAAATGCAGACTGAATTAGAGTGTCAGCTGGAAACTGAAAATCGCCACCAGCAGCAAGCAGAAAAGGCTGTGGTACAATCATGTAAGTACAATTCTGCTTGTGATAGTTTACATGTTCAGAAAACATCTTTTAAAATATTCAAATCGTGGCAAGAGCTTATCACATTTCTGCTGTTGTTCTAGCATCAGAGCAACAGCATCAGGATGGTGAAAGTCAACAGCAAGAGCAAGCCGATGAGGTTATCCTACCATCATGTAAGTACACCTTCAAATTCTGTATGATATTTGCATATTCAAAAAACAGCTCTCGGTATATTCAGATTATGAAAAGTTTTTATAAAATTTTTGAACTGGCTGTTGTAGCATTAGAGCGCAAGATGACCAACTCTGAGCGGCTGTTGGGGACCGGAATGCAGCAAGAACATAAGTACATTGATAATATTGTTGTCAGTCATCAGATACAATTGTGTGAGGCACATATTCTTCATTGTTGTAGATGTTGCTATAGAGCAAGAGGAGCGTGTGCATCTAGCAGGGTATGAATCGAGAATGATGGTATGAACTTAAAATTTTTTGTAGTTATGAATGATCAATATCTCGCTGTATGTAAAATGAGTACCGATTTTTTGTTGTTATTTCTTAAAAGCATTATCTTGTTGTAGATGACTTTCGTGAGATGGATCAGTTGTTGCCCAACAACAATTCCAGAGAGGGTGAAATACCAGGGTGGGTGCATGAGATGGTGGCTGCTGAAAAGCAGTGCCCCTCGTCCTTCTGGTTGAGGAGAAGGAAAAATTTGATTGGGTGGGAGAACTAGTAGAAAGATTGACTTAACTGCTCAGCTCTGGGACCAAGAGTGTAAAAAGTGTTTGTAATGAGCCGTCTTTGTTACAGCATATAATTATTCTTCTGGACTAACGATGTACTTAATTATTGTTACAGCATATATTTAAAAAATCTTTAGCAATATACTTAATTTTTTCCATTATTCATATTTTACAAATGTACCACCTACAATGGCACCACAACAGTTCACTATCGCACTGGCACCTATAGGGTGTTTGGGGGTGAGGGGGGGTGGGGGAGGCAGGCGTCAAACATACACCTGAGTGGCGTGCACCACAGCAGAAGCAGTTGCGGCCACTGCAAAGCTGGACGCAACACCGTCGCATACTCTTTGGTGTCAGTGGGTGGTTCCGTCAGAGCAACGATCTCGCAACCCGAGACTGGCGGTGGTGAAGGCTCCAGCATGCAGCAGCATCAGCGAGCGCCCTCTCCATAGCCTGGGTGCTCCCATAGGAGCTCACAACTGCCACCTCCTCCTACTTTGGCTCCGCCTATTCGCCCTCATCGGCAGTGAAAGGTACGTGTGTCTCAGCCCGTACCGTTCACCTCAGGTGGCGCCTCCTCCCCAACGCCACCATCTGTCAGGTGGATGCAGTCGTCTCCTAGTAATAGTGTTGATGGTAATGAACATATGGCTAGCGGTAGTGCTCTTTCCTATCCTGACTGTGAAAGACATGAGGTTAGTGGCGTTATGACCCTTTAGAATACTCGGCGGTTGCTAGCATCTTCGAGGGGTTTATCTCGTTCACTAGAATTGAGAATATGGTCTCGACAACCCTGTTAGGTTTTTAGAAGGAGGCTTCCAGATGATGGAGCCAGAGCTTCTCAAAACCTTAGATGATCTAAGACTTAATGCCATTAAGTGTAATGCAGTAATTTGCTGCAAGTTGACTAATCCCTCCCTCCCCCCACACAGCAGGGTGCTGCTGAGAAGCAAAGCCTGCACTACATCTGGGGTGATAACGGCGTTATAGCTCGGAGTACATCAATTGCCCTGTGGTATCGTGAATCCAACTTGGGTGCTATACTGGCCCAGTTTTCAGAGATGGAAATAAGAGGGTCAGATAAATAACTCAGCCAAATATCACACCTCTACATCCATATTCATGTCTACGATCCCTTAAATGGACGGTCCAATTATATCAAACTCCCTGAGGACATCAAGAACAAGAGGGCCTGTATTAATGTCCAAAATGAAAAGGATAATGCTTGTTTTGCGTGGTCAATCCTGGCTTGTAAGAGAAATTATAGTATACATCCAGAGCATACAGGTCAATACTAGATGTGCAAAAATACCATTCCCGTGGGGTATAACTTTGACAGCATCAAGTTCCCTGTAAAGAAACACGACATACCAAAATTTTAGGCTCAGAATCCTGGAATATCGGTCAGGCCCGAAGAAGCAGAAAAGCCAGCCAGATGCACAGGAAATCTCCATTTTTAGAAATATGCAGGCGAGCGCGATCTTGTAAACAAGCTGCTCTTCTCTGAAAGTGATAATCAGTAGTACATATGGATCAAAGACATGTTTCACCTCTTTTACAGGCAAATGTCGAAACATGAACGTAAAGAAATATATTTGCTTCTGATGTCTAAATACCTTTTCAGAGGAAAAGTATTTGACTAGGCATATGAAGGACTGTGAATCCAAGAAACCAGTACGCGTTGCTATGCCTACAGAAGGAAACGAGTTTATTAAATTCAAGAATGCTCACCACCAGAAACGATATCCGCTTGTTGTTTATGCTGAATGAATGTCTCATTGCCCCTGTCACCCACTATGAAGGGACCCTCTTAACCTCAAATACGACCTTCACAAAAGAACACGTATCAACTTGGACGCTCATATGATACAAGTCTTAACCGCTATGAATATTTTGTTGGGGATAATACTGCGGTTTGGTTACTCACTGAGCTTGCAAAGCTCATGGAATGCTGATAGGCTTTACAGCACCAACATCTGTATGACCTAATCGAAGGAGGATAAAAAATTATACAATCATGCAGTTAACTGCCGTATTTCTCGGTTACCATTACACAGAAAACTGAAACTCGCCATAGAGATTATTGTCATCTTACGGGGAAGTTCTACGGTGAAGCTCACAACACATGCAAATTGAAGTAGAAATTATCAAGGCAGATACCCATTTTCTTCCATAGTTTAAGCGGAAATGACGCTCATTTTCTAGTTGCGCAATTGGCTATTTTCGGTAGGGAGAAAAATCAGGTCAGTGTCCTGCCTGAGAGTGTTGAGCAATATATTTCATTTTCCAAACGAATGACGCCAAAAATTACGCTACACTTCCTTGACATGCTACGTTTTATGCAGGCGCCATTCCAGGAACTCGAAACTCTGCCTTAGAAGAATATCACCCTATCTGCAGACCCCGATGAGAAAAAATTAAGTTTGTGACTAGGAGAGGAGTTTTCCCTTATGAGTATCTGGATAGTAAGGCAACACTATGAAACTATGCTACCCAATGTACCTTCATTTACCAGCACTTTCACAGGTGATGCCATAACTGGTGCAGATTATGACGTTACTGTGAATGTCTGGCGAGAATGCACTATTCTCTACTTACTTACGAATATTTTGGAAAAGTTCCGGAATGTATGCATAGCCAAGTACTCTCTGGGCCCCGCCTTTTATTACATAGCTTCTCGCTTGTCGTGAGACGCAAATGTTCAAGAAAATATGGCGCCGTATCGAACTTTTGACTGATGCTGATATGCTTCTTTTCTTTGAGTGTGGGATCCGCAGAGAACTTTACCAGTGTCTTCGTAGACACGCCAAGGCATATAATCCACATATGTGTGTGAAGTTCAACGCATCCGTCGATACAAGTTATATTCTATATTTGGCTGTGAATAACTTATGCGAGCATGCCACGATGTAGCCACTGCCAGTTGGTGGGTTTCAGTGGATGCCTGAAAACGAAATAGAGGGATTAGGTGGGAAAATATTGGGTCTGGCGGCATAAAATGTCAAGAGACTCGCCGCTATGTCCAGAGAAACAATTTTCTTGTGGAAGCACTATCCCTAAACTGATGACCACTGTTGGACACAAGCAGAGGTACACAATTCATTATCGTTATCTCCAGCATTGTCTCAGCTCAGGGATGGAGCTAGGTAGAATCACCCAGGCTATCTCCTTCAATCATTCCCGCAAATTGTCCGCCCCTGGTAGCTGGTTGGTCAGCGCAACAGAATGTTAATCCTAAAGGCCCGAGTCCGATTCCCGGCTGGGTCGGAGATTTTCTCCACTTGGGCAATGGGTGTTGTGTTCTCTTAATTATCATCATTTCATCCCCATCGATGCGCAAGTCACCGAAGTGGCGTCAAATCGAAAGACTGCACTCGTCGAACGGTCTACCCGACGGGAGGCCCTAGTCACACGACATTTATTCATTCCCTCAAATTGAAGGAGTATCTGGAATTAATTACCAAAAAATGCGGGCCCAACTAATGATTTCTAAAAAGATTTTTATAAATTAATGAATAATTCCATTTTCGATAAAACCATGCAGGATGTAAGAAATGAACGCGATATATTGCTTAGCACTGCATGACAGGGATCGTGGGGCGTAAGAAAGTGCACCACCAGACCAAATTTTAACAGTCACTATTTTCAATGAGATATCGATGGTTTCAGTAGAATTTACAAAATCTGTCTATTTGGGTATGCGTAAACTGGACATCTCCAAACTCCTCATGTACCGCTTCCACTATGAGTTTGCTAGAACTCATTTCATGGAACCAAAGGTATTTTATACAGATACAGATAGCTTCATCTACTGTGATCCATACGAAGTAATTGGGTGGCACAGTAATGAATTCTACACATTGGGATACAATGATGATAATCCTTATGGTATGATTCCTAAAAACGAGAAGGATATCGGTGTGAATGAGAGTGAGTGATGGGTTGAGTTAGAGCTTGTGCCGAATAGTGTTGGTCTTTTATCATAGTATAAATATTGTATGTGTGGGATGTATGGTGTGCCTGCATACATGATTGCTTATGTATCTGTATGTATGCTTGTGAGTGTGTTTGAGTGTGCTTGCCTGTGAAAATATGTATGCCTCTGTGTAAACACATTCTGTATATTTTTTTCTTAATAGATTGCATACTATGTCTGCATGAATATAGAGTCAACATGCGCTGGGGAAAAAATTATAAAAATTACAAAAAGTTAAAATGTGCAATGTATTTATAAAGTTTAAAAATAGGAGTAAAATCATTGTAAAAGTTAAAAATTGTAAATAGAGAAACAAATAGTTTTATAGTATTTACTCTCTATTACACTTCATGTGCATATGTGATTGTGTGAGTGCATGTGTAAACAATAGGTTTTTAAGTTTCACCTACCGCTAGCTATCCAAGGAATAATAGTTTTAAATGTGAGTTCCACTGAGTCGATTTTAGTGCAGCTGTATGGGATGAACATTTTAGGGCCATCCACTTCATTGTATTATTAAATTATTTAAGGTGCTTGAGGCGGAAAATGTTTTTGAGTCACCCAGTTCAATGTATAATATAAGTCTTCTGTTTGAGTCGAATTTCACAAATAACAGTTATAGTATTAGCGTAAGAGAAACTGTACCTCTGCAACAGCTGTAATCAGTACTGCAATATAAAGTAAAACATTTTTCGCACAGTACTATAATTTGTAAAACCAAGAACAGTGAATAAAAAAATTCGAACAGTAACCAGAACTGTGAATTTAAAAGCAGTATTACTTCGTATATTGTAAAAACAACACGATTTGTCAATGTAAAGCTCTATTACTACTGTGAATATTTATGACTGATTAAAAAAAGTTGTTATTCGTTACCATAAATCTTTGTTGTTGTTTCACAAAATCCCAACCCTCACAGTTGTATAAAAAGGCTGCGCAAGGTGCACAACATAGTCGTTAGAAGCATGTAGGACGTGACGTTTAAGGTGAATGAAAACAAATATGTGTAATGACTGCACGGGATTTCGCCTATCGTGCTGCACGTATAGGTTTTTGGGAACAGGCGGCAGGTGATCGCATCCACTTCCAAAGACACACAGCAAACATGTCTGACACTATATCACCTGTGATTGTACAAAGCCACAGATGCAGGGTCTGGCAAAGCTAGGAGCTAGGCAGAAACAAAGAAAAACACTTAATATGAAGTAAAAGATTCATTTATTTTCATTAATCCAACTTAAAATTAAGTTTACATTTTCATAAGCAGACACAACACTATTTTCGCATATCTTCTTCTTCTTAAGGTGGTGGAAAGCAGGGCACCCTTATAATTCCAGGTCTTGAATACATGCGAACTTGAAGATTTGCTACAACCACGTAGATGATAGTATCAGGATGACTAAATATTCGAAGTGACATAATCATACCTTTATAAGGTATACAAAGATCGTCCCAGTGTTAACCACATTGCTCTCCTCCATATAGTAGCATAATTCACTTCAAGTTGTCGCTGTGAAATGCTCTGGGTATCACACAGCACTTGGCAATTTATACAGCACGCCGCACAGCAACAGTAAGTGGGCGATAGTTAATCACACGGTCATATAAACTATAGCATACACTGCTATGTATTCTGGAAAATTTGATGAGGATTCAAATTCGATACATCCATCTATTGGTCCTGATTTAAGTATCTCATTCTGATTATAAAAGTCCATTGCGATTATTGGTGCCACCTCCTTGAATTTCCATCGACTGAGTAGGCAGCCTTCTTCTTCAATGCTTTCACAGTATGAAGCATGCAACCTCGCCAGACTGTATACATTCTGAAATTACAATGAAATCCAGGCCTTTAGCAGCTTATAAGCGTTGATATATATCAACGGCGACAGTTGAAAATGTGATGTTCCGACCGGGACTCGATCCCGGGATCTCCTCCTTACATGACAGACGCTCTATCAGACTGAACCATCGGGGACACAGAGGATAGTGCGACTGCAGGGACTTATTTCTGGCACACTCCCAACCTACTGTCCAGACACTGCATTTGTAGTGCCCTTACCCACTATGCTCGTTACTCGCAGCAGTCAACCTACCGAGTCCCGTAAGAGTTCGGGCAATGTGAGTGCATCCGCACTGAAGATCATGGGCCGGTAAGCCTTATCTATATGATGATGGTATCTGTTCTTTCGGACATGTCTGCTATGTAAGCAGGAGATACCGGGTTCGAGTCCCGGTCGAGACACATATTTTCAACTGTCCCTGATGATATTTATCAACATCTGCAACCAGCTATATGTCTGCATTTCATTGTAATTTCATTCTTCAAGAGTTGTAAGATCACCAATGGTAACTGTTCTTTCGGTCATATAATTCTGATGTATATATTCCGATCCCACTGTAGCAGTTAAAATTGTCATACGGATAGAATTCTGAATTCAAGTAGACTCTGACATTAGTTAAATGACAGTTCTTAAATAAGGTGGAATCATTTGCTGAATTCCCCCTTCTATTGGTCTGAAATGCAAGTATGATGAATCTCGGTGTTTCCAGCTGCATGAAGGTCTTAGTAGCCCATGTTTGTCATCTCGCTGTCTGTAGCACTCAACACTCAAAAACCTCCAATAAGTGGAAAGCTAATACCAGATATGTACTGGTGTTCCATACTTTCAGAAGCTTCAAACACTCCTCGTCTGCCGCAGTTATGTGTGGGATTTTCCGAAAATGTTTCAAACGGCTCTGAGCACTATGGGGCTTAACATCTGTGGTCGTCAGTCCCCTAGAACTTAGAACTACTTAAACTTAACTAACCTAAGGACATCACACACATCCATGCCCGAGGCAGGATTCGAACCTGCGACCGTAGCGGTCACGTGGTTCCAGACTGAAGCGCCTAGAACCGCACGGCTACACCGGCCGGCTGGGATTTTCCACATAATTTTATTGATGATGATCTGATTCTCCTTTTTGGAACCTTGAACGTATGAGTTGCTATCCGTTGCACTCCGTACCAGAATAAGTTCCTATTTAGCATTCATGATAATTCGCTGTATGTCCTCAAAGTACCTCATAAGCCTTTTTAGAGGTATGCAAACAGTAAATCGCGGGTACACTTTTGCTGTTCTGCCCACAGGCTCGTCTACAAACCATCCTGCATTTTATAACCCATTCACATCCGAAGGTGATGATGAGACATATATTTTAAGGATTGATGTTATGCCAAAATTACGTGTACGATCAATCTCTACTCCAGTAAGTTAATAACCTATTTCCTGGAAGAGCAATATTAAAGCATTACATGTAAGTTTTGATCTCACAGTATGATTACGATCCTTTTTCTTAAATGATCCATCCAAATATATCAAAGTGTTGCATGGAAGAGTAAATGTGTCTTGGTGCTGGATGAAAACCCTAATCTCATCGTTCTTGTTAAACGTCGTTGAGGCAGATGGTTTATGCGAGAAGTATTCCTGGCATATGATTCGTTCATCATATTCCAGTGGGTGAAATATACTGAGCGACGTCATTGCGAGCTTTCAGGTCCACTGATTTAAGAAACTCGTAGTGCGCACCTGTTCGCACCTTGCAGTTCTGCTGCGAAGTCCTGTTGTAAACATTCATGGTGGTGTCTGTTCGTTCTATATCGTGTCTCCCTACCACTTTCGCGCAACGACGCTCTGAGAGTGTTTTTGTAGGGACTAGACGAGTTTGATCCTGGTACCTGCAGCTGGTAAGGAGACGCCAGACCACACATGACATGTAGAATTCACAAGAGTTCAGTGAGACTAGCGATGATATAACCAAATACTTAATGATTTCAGCGTCAGCTCCACTGCACTCCCTGTGAAAGAATCTTAATACTAACTAAATTTAGTGGAAGGGGTTCAAGGCTTTCCTATTTTTAGTTAGCTGGTAAAATAACGTCGAAAAAGCAGTTACGTTTACCATTGGAAATTGTATTCTACTCACAAAATATCGTTTATAAATTGCACTATTGATAAAAGGAAATGTTTTAATACAGGATGGTAAAAACCAACTGCGTTTAACAAAAATGTGAACGAATATTCCCTGAATGGGTTTCCAAGTTCTACAATCGATCAAAGGATGACCTATGCCATATCACAGATAATCTAGGTTTAATTTAAGTTTCACAAAAGAGAAAACTACCAAAATTGTCTACAGTGACCCTCAGTTATCTTTAATTACTTATCTAACTTGTCGTAAATTACAGTGGCTGATGTGGCTTCTCAATAACTATATAACAGAGAAATCATCGCGTTTCAGATTTTTACTTCAAGTGGCAAATGTGAATACCATGAGCTTTAATTGACGATCGACACTAGTATTACGCAAAAAGGGGGTGTAACAGATGAGACTTCTGCAGTTCTGAGTGAAGCTTTATGCGCTGTTATGCGGCATCGCGTGCATTCATTACCTTGTCGTTGGTTAGGCAGCTTCAGGGGGGCAGCGGCCGGCGCAGCTCCGCTCACCTCGCCATCTCGGAAGCAACTCTTCTTCACTTCTCCTTACTACAGTTTACCGAAGTTAGTTTAAAAAAACTATCTGGCTGTGTTTTCATCTGACCAATCAGGGTCTCAATGTTAACCTTAAGCTCCGCCTACAAAAATTCTGTGTATCCAATACTTTTCGTGGTGGGGCAATGTTTTTAAAGTTTGCAACGTAACAGAGACGCGAAAAAGTCTCACGCTAAGACTTGCAGCTGGTGTGGTCCTTTTAACGTTATCGTAAGATCTATACTGTTCTTCTGGAGGGCTCTATCTTTTAACATGGGCTGGCGCGTGGTCCTAACGTAACAGAGACGCGAAAAAGTCTCACGCTAAACGTTGCAGGTGGTATGGCCCTTTTTGTATTATCGTAAAATCTATACTGTTTTTCTGGAGGGCTCTAGCTTTTAACATGGGCGGGGGGGGGTGGGAGGGGGGGGTGGTCCTTGACGTAACAGAGACGCGAAAAAGTCTCACGCTAAAACGTGCGGGTGGTGTGGTCTTAGCGGTAGGCTGGCGATGTGGGTGTCCAGTCCATCCCTTATCGTAGGGCCTTCTAGCTTAACACAATTCTGCTCTCGGCTTCTGTTCTCCTTTCTCCCCTCGGAACTGCGTCTGTCTCACAGTGGGAAGGTATGACATGCATTTAGGCATTCTTGTGTTAGTCTGTAGTATGCTATTTGCTCACTCGTTAAACGTATTACTTTGGTTAATTTAATGTCAGGATTTATTCGGGGCTATGTGACATACTACTGCATTTGTTTATCATGTCAGGGTTTTCATGGAAGGTGTTGGATTTGCCTGACACCTTACACTGTGTTGTGTGCTGGTTTTATATTTTACGTCCATCCTGTCTTAGATGTAGTCGTACAATGATTTCCTTACCACGAAAGTCAACAAGTTGTTTTTCTGGCCCACAATATGTAACTGTAGGTAGTTCACTGTCTGATCTGTCACTGGAAGGAACATAACGTTGGTAGGGGTCTCAAAAATCTCATACTCTGTTCCAGCTGTTGGAAAGAATCCGTAAATTGAATGAATCAATCTATCATGGAGATATGATTTCGTTGTAATGTTACTTTCAACACGGATTGTACTGACAGGGGGAATATCCACTGTCTGATCAGGTTTGTAAAATTTACTGGGATCCGTCTTCAAAATATGTCCCTTAGTGAATCCCCCGTCTTCAAAATATGTCCCTTTGTGAAACCCAGTAGTGGGTCTATTGAATATTTCTGCTTAAAATCAATCGATGCAGTCATCGTCCTCATTTCAGATTTAAGTGTACTGATGTTCGCTCGGAGCTCAATCCCTTTTTCAGACTGTTTTAAAACTTTGTTTCAATCGTCAATTCCGTGTGCACCAGCTTCAATTTCCAGAGTTTAGTTTTTACCATTAATTTCCAGAAGTAGTTTACTCTTACCTTCTGTGGTATGTGGTATGGGGCATGGGTTTGTATGTCTCTAGCCCAATCAGCGCAGTACTCCAATCTCCAATGCTGAAATCAACTGGTGGGAACTAATTCTCACGTAAAACAGACGGTGATTGTGTCCAAAAATCAACTGGTGGATGTAAGCGACCGGAGGAGTATGATGCATAGATGATCACACTGTAATGTATTAAAGTTTTGGTAGCGTCGAAAATCGTTGAACACATGTCTTCTGCCTGTGAAGTATCGTAATTCTTCTGGAGGCTACAGGTCAACGAATGAGTCGAAACAGTAGACGTTATTTGTATTTCTTTTTTTAACATATGCAGCCTAGTGAGTTTCATGTCGTCCTGCTACATCTAGATTCACAAGTCCGCAATCTACTGATTTCCACATAGTCTACGGTAATGTATTCCACATAAACACACCCCGGAATCTAGTAAATTTAAATTTCTTCTTAACAAATTTAAGCAGATATGTATTTGTAAGCGGCCTGTCTGGTAGTACTGGTAGGCTTTTTATGTTTTTGTTTTTG
The DNA here is from genome assembly GCF_023897955.1 of Schistocerca gregaria. Taxonomy (NCBI): domain Eukaryota; kingdom Metazoa; phylum Arthropoda; class Insecta; order Orthoptera; family Acrididae; genus Schistocerca; species Schistocerca gregaria. The sequence goes on from NC_064923.1 coordinate 542,103,156, forward strand.
TTTATGAAGAGATCTAGTCCTTTCTAGTATCATTTCAAGTACAGCCCTTTGCCGATGGCTGCTGCCTCCTTGTATCCGTGTCTCCTGCAGTTGCTCCTTCCAGTTTTATGCATTCCTGGCTGTCGTGGCAACAGCCGCAGTACCCCCTGCCTTGAACACACTGTTAACAGACTCGCTAGGGCAGGAATCAGGAAGGGAGTAATTCCACCCGACGTCTTAGGTATTGGTGGAAAGCGTTTACTCGCTCTTTTCTGCTGCAGAGAGCTTTTAGTTGCATACGTCGCTGTCAGGCGCCAGTTTTCATGCACCCTTTGGTTGTCATATTCTTCCTTAGCGTCCTACATGCAGCACTCATACCTTGGCTGAACTTCTTCACACCCAAGCCGAACTTCACTTTATCACGCATAGGTTTTCAATTTCAAATGTTGCAGTGCATTGACCTACACCAATAACCCCTGTTGCACGTATTATCTTAGCTTTATCAGCTCAAATTCGATCGGTGGCGTGCTGATTTTTATTTGCTATGTATGTAGCATCGTGTTCAATACACGCTTCATCAAGAAAATATTTCTCCTGATCACTGAGGCCCAATTGATCTTATAGTTTTATTCCAGATCCACAGTAGTTATATCCAGGAATGTGTAATTCGACTGGTACTTTGTCGAGAATACTGCCTTCAACTCTAATGCATCTCGTATCATACATGTTACGCTGCTGAGATGGTTGTGGTCTGCGCACCCTGTTATGTAGCAAATCGCAGTGTCGATCCACCTGTTTTATGATTCCGAAAAACCAAGCCATTTAACTAATGTTCTATTCCCTCGACACCGTATGACCCTCTCTACAAGATACACATCTGGTTCCGAGCTTTTCTGTAACTCTTGTGTGTAAAAGCATCCTGCAACTTCAATACCTCTACTCGTGTTAGATAGGTTCTAGGATTTGTTCTCTGAACTTTGGAAACTGTGAATATCTCTGTTGACCAGTTTCGCATGTATGACTTCCCAAACGATGTCTTGTTTTTGAAACACACACTAAATCACCTATGTTAAATCGCTGTTTGCATGGATCCAGCATTTTAATACGATTGTATACCATATCTAGAAGTTTATTATCATGAACATCGACTGGTCTCATTTTTATTGTGCGATGTTTGGTTCAATTACACTACGTAACAATTTGCGGGAGAATATCAGTTTATTTGTGTGAGCCACCAAGATTTAATCGCGTCCGCCTTTGGGGTTTTGTTGTTCAGTTCAGACGTTCCATGATGCTCGCCTTCAGGTGGACGAATGTCGAGTAGTTATTCCATACTGCTCCATCACAGTTGTAAAACTCGCTGCCATGATCTGTTTTGAAGATTGTCTGGGCTTCGATTCATCCCCATCCACAGCAATCTCAAACATACGTTACATCCTTCCCTGTTTCCGCTTTCGCGGGTAATACACAAGCAAATTTAGAACAAGTATAAATGACCATTAAAACATACTTCAATGCGTTATTCATACATGAACTTTCCCTAATGTCGACATGAAGCGCCTGCCACACGTCGTCCAAACCTTTAATCATAATATATCTAAGAGTGTATGTTTTCCATGCTGTTTTGTGCAGTTTTCGAGCTATAGTCTCCATACTTTTCCAATGATACCTCTCTCTCTAAGCTCAGAAATTACTGAAACAATTTCAGTCGAATGATCGGTATTACCAGTGGCAGCTGTGCCATGAGCAGTCGTAACCGATCTATTAGCTCGTTAGGGTCCTTGTAAAACATACAGGGTGGTCCATTGATAGTGACTGGGCCAAATATCTCACAAAATAAGCATTAAAGGAAAAAAACTACGAAGAATGAAACTCGTCTAGCTTGAAGTGGGAGACCAGATGGCGCTACGATTAGCCCGCTAGATGGCGCTGCCATAGGTCAAACGGATATCAACTGCGTTGCTTTAATAGTAATCCCCATTTTTATTACATATTCGTGTAGTACGTAAAGAAATATGAATGTTTTAGTTGGACCACTTTTTTCGCTTTGTGATAGATGGCGCCGTAATAGTCACAAACGTATAAGTACGTGGTATCAGGTAACATTCCGCCAGTGCGGACGGTATTTGCTTCGTAATACATTACTCGTGTTAAAATGAGCCGTTTACCAATTGCGGAAAACGTGGTATCAGGTAACATTCCGCCAGTGCGGACGGTATTTGCTTCGTAATACATTACTCGTGTTAAAATGAGCCGTTTACCAATTGCGGAAAAGGTCGATATCGTGTTGACGTATGGCGAGTGCTATATATGCTGCTCGGTATCCTGGACATCATCCAAGTGCCCGGGCCGTTCGCCGGATAATTACATCATTTAAGGAAACAGGAAGTGTTCAACCACATGTGAAACGTCAACCACGACCTGCAACAAATGATGATGCCCAAATAGATGTTTTAGCTGCTGTCACGGCTAATCCGCACATGAGTAGCAGGAAAAAAACTACGAAGAATGAAACTCGTCTAGCTTGAAACACATCTGAAACGTCAACCACGACCTGCAACAAATGATGATGCCCAAATAGATGTTTTAGCTGCTGTCACGGCTAATCCGCACATTAGTAGCAGAGAAATTGCGCGAGAATCGGGAATCTCAAAAACGTCGGTATTGAGAATGCTACATCAACATCGATTGCACCCGTACCGTGTTTGTGTGCACCAGGAATTGCATGGCGACGACTTTGAACGTCGTGTACATTTCTGCCACTGGGCACAAGATAAATTACGGGACGATGACAGATTTTTTGCACGCATTCTATTTAGCGACGAAGCGTCATTCACCAACAGCGGTAACGTAAATCGGCATAATATGCACTATTGGTCAACGGAAAATCCACGATGGCTGCGACAAGTGGAACACAGCGACCTTGGTGGGTTAATGTATGGTGCGGCATTATGGAAGGATTTTATAGATGGTAATCTAAATGCTGCAATGTATGCTGATTTCTACGTAATGTTCTACCGATGTTACTACAAGGTGTTTCACTGCATGACAGAATGGCGATGCAATTCCAAGCATATTTCATGACAGGTGGATTGTTCGTCGAAGCGCAATACCATGGCCCGTACGTTCACCGGATCTGACGTCCCCGGATTTTTTTCTGTGGGGAAAGTTGAAGGTTATTTTCTATCGTGATAAACCGACAACGCCTGACAACAAGCGTCAACGCATTGTCAATGCATGTGTGTACATTACGGAAGGTGAACTACTCGCTGTTGAGAGGAATGTCGTTACACGTATTGCCAAACGCACTGAGGTTGACAGACGTCATTTTGAGCATTTATTGCATCAATGTGGTATTTACAGGTAATCACGCTGTAACAGGATGCGTTCTCAGAAATGATAAGTTCAGTAAGGTACACGTATCACATTGGAACAACCGAAATTAAATGTTCAAACGTACCTACGTTCTGTATTTTGATGTAAAAAACCTACCTGATGCCAAATGTTCATCTAAAATTGTGAGCCATATGTTTGTGACTGTTACAGCGCCATCTATCACAATGCGAAAAAAGTGGTCCAACTAAAACATTCATTACGTACTACACGAATATGTAATAAAAATGGGGGTTCCTATTTTAAAAAAAACGCAGTTGATATCCGTTTGACCTATGGCAGCGCCATCTAGTGGGTCAACCATAGCACCATCTGGTTTCCCCCTTCAAGCTAGACAAGTTTTGTTCTTTGTAGTTTTTTCGTTTGACGCTTATTTCGTGAGATATTTGGCCCGGTCACGAACAATGGACCGCCATGTATATACTGCGGGAGTCGATTGATCACTCTTTTATGCAGAATGTCAACACCATCACTGCTGCTATTTTATTATTGCATTCTGATACAGATCAGTCAAACACATTATTTCACGTTACTTTTCCAGATCTTTAAGCGAAAATATACAATTTTGTGTTCCATAGGAAAATAAGAGTCAGTAGACCAGGTGTTCTTTGAAATTCCCAGTCCCCTATCTGTACTATTTTTTCATTTTTAGGTTAAAGGCTGCATATCCAACTTGCATGACTTTCACCACTGGCGCCGAATGTTTTGTCTATCCTAGCGTTGCTGTAAAGTTTAATGAAACCGGCAATAGCGTCACTGTCGTCGTTGTGGAATTTCGCTGAAAGTTTATCGTGAGATTCAGTAACTGGTTTTAAGGTTTCTCATAGTGTCTGCTTCCGCTTCAAATGCCTTGACCTCAACTTCTCTCTAACCGCCTTCTGTGCCTCGATGAGTTTATGCTTAGTCAGCACCTTGTTGTAGACTACCCAGAATTCTGCGCAGCCTAAATTTTATGTAAACGATCTTCTTCTTAAAGTCCTCCCCCTTCTCGATAACAACTATTCTCCCTTCAGTTAAGTCGCTTACTTTCTTTTCAGTTGTTTTAACCTGTATATACAGTGTCCCCTTCTCAGTAACAGCTATTTCCCCTTCGGTTAAGTCGTTTACTTTTTTTTCGATTGCTTTAACTCGATCATTCAGTGTGTTGTTCAGTCTCAGAAGGGATGACAGTACATCTCTAGTTCCTTGCGTACACCTCCAACTTTGCGTTCTAGAGTTTGAGTTTTCATGTCAATGTACAAGCGAATGTTCTGTCTATGCACACCCATCCTATCAGGCTGAGACCCGTCATGTGTGCAAATTTATCCACTGTGATGCGTCTGCTTAAGTCCTCACCTTTTCCGATGGCTATACATACAGGAACTGCTGAAATTTCCGTCTACACCAGCCTCATTCCGTTTTCTTCTTTTATCAATAACAAGAAACCAACACTCTTAATGATTCCAGCAGTCTTCACATATATTTGCAAAATCATTGAACGACTTGTCGGTTTCTACATGATCTTGGTAAATGTGTTTTAAATTCAGATTGTCCTGTTTGAACGCTGTAATTATGTTTGCATTACCCCTCAACAGCTATTTTGGGATTCTGGAATATGTATGACAGATAAAATACATCAAAAGCCATATAGCGACCGAAACAGAAATATCGCAGAATTTGATCTTGGTTTTCCTCAGCACCATCGTCAAATATGAACGCTGTATCTGGTTTACTTTTTCCGGTGAAGGGATATTACTGCACTCACTGAACATCGTGTATGTCACACCATCTACACCCTGCAATATCTCCTGTAAAAGTTGGCATTTGGGCTGAAACATACTCATATATGCTCAAAGCGGATGTGTTAGCAGCAACATGAGAACATTTGTCTTGAAACTTGAAACTTCCTGGCTGGCTAAAACTGTGTGCCGGACCGAGACTCGAACTCGGGACCTTTCCCTTTCGCAAGTGCTCTACCGACTGAGCTACCCAAGCACGACTCACGCCCCGTCCTCACAGCTTTACTTCTGCCAGTAGCTCGTCTCCTACCTTCCAAACAGAAGCTGTTCTGCGAACCTTGCAGAACTAGCACTCCTGAAAGATTGTCTTGTCACAGTTGGACAGACCTACAATTATTGCATGTATTTTGTCGGGAAGAGTACGCCATACTTCTTTCGTCTTGTCGTACGCCGTCACCATTCCAGTCACTTACAACACAATCTTGATGCTTCAACCACCCTGCCATAATACCTACTACATGAAGTACTGACATGCTACGGGCTTTTATAGAAAATAATGAACACTATGCCCTGACATGATACCGACTATGTCAGGTACTGGCACGCAATAACCTTTTAGAGGGATTCTAGTTAAATGACAACTTTCTGCTGTTGCGTGATGCAATGAAAATACCGGTAACAACAGCTTTAGTACTAGCAATACAATGAGAAGTAAGTAATAAATACATTCATTCTCATATACATTTTTATTCAGTAATCATACACAAGTTGCACGCCGGCCGAGCGGTTCTAGGCGCTTCAGTCCGGAACCGTGCGACTGCTACGGTCGCAGATTCGAATCCTGCCTCGGGCATGGATGTATGTAATGTCCTGAGGTTAGTTAGGTTTAAGTAGTTCTAAGTTATAGGGGACTGATGCCCTCAGATGTTAAGTCTCATAGTGCTCAGAGCCACAAGTTGCACTACATCAACAGATTCTTTCTTTATCTTAACACCAGTACAGAATATCGGTCTCATGAACTCACATACGTCCGGGAGAGCGGTGTGCTGACTACATGCCCCTCAATATCCGTATCCAGTGACGCCTGTGGGCTGAGGATGACACAGCCGCTGGTCGGTACCGTAGGGTCTTCATGGCCTGTTTGGGCGGAGTTTAGTTTATTACAGAATATAGAGAATAAAGCCGTCTTGTAAACACAGTATTCAGCACGTATTTCTCTCAAACTTACTGGCAGTAAATTAGTTTTCATTGGCGCCTAAGTGACCCACCATACGAAGTCATGTACATACATACTGTTCGTACATAGATACTCCGTAATATCCGTATACACAGCTTTAACACATGGCAGCCAACTGTTCAATCTTTCCAACACAATGGATAGCACCATCTGTAGACTGAACAAGTTTGTGGCGTGCTATAGTTAAATGGATGTGTCACTTGGTTTCAAACGGAGTGCAGAGTCATTGTACACTTTGGTAATACTTGGCGCTCAACTGCTGCTTGCTGTAGGCTTTTGTACAAGACAGCTCATCCTAGTCCACCTTCGTAATATGCAGTTTAGTACTTCAGCTACAGTCTTTATCTCTACCAAAACACACCAGCCTTTGTCTGGTGCTGTTTCTATACCAGTATGTAAACGTTTGGAATAACTAGCGGTTAAAATTTACTCTGAAATGAACAGTAGTTGTGCATGGCCTAACTGGTATCTTCTCATCGGCTGCATCCTCATTTTGTCCATGCAGTACCACCGGAATATCCTGCAATGACATGTATGCAGTACCAACGGGCATAGTGCTGATTAGGACCCCCAGTGCACTTCTCCGAGTCAAGGCTGACTGGGTGTCTGCAATCGACAATTAACAGCTCATTGTCCTGCTCCAACAAGCTGACCACATGCTTGACAGAATCCCAGTGTGCTGCCACTACTGCGTGTCCCGACAGCCTGGAACGTGTCACTGCTGGAGACCCCGACAGGCTGGACGTCGCACCCACTAATGAGTAGAGAAGAAAAACCATTACAAGTGATAACGGCAGCAGTAAACGCAGACAGAGCTTCTTCCCATTCTGCTGCTGTTGCTGGAACCGAGCAGCCCTGGATGATCTCAGCTGGCACTTCATGCTGACTGTAACTGAGGCCGCAGAGCTGTTGGGCCCACCTTACATCCCTGGTGTGGTTGGATACTACGTTCCTATTGGTTATTGCCAAACTGAAGCGCCTCTGGTGGTATAATTGTGTTGGGGGTGCAGCAGGACTCTCCATCCAGAAGAACAGACGTTCAAGTGTTAGAGACGGTGCTGCCATTTTGAATTTACCGTCTACTTCTGTGTGAGGGACGGGGTGGGACGTCAGTACTGCTCTGGGCAAAGAAATTCCCTCCAAAATTAAAAATTCCCGGTAAAATTAAGAATTCCCGCTAATAGGGTAGGTGGAGGAGGGGGAGGTGTGGGGTAGGGGCGAGGAAAATACATGACGTCATCTGGGTATGGGGTAATTAATTTATCAATTTAATTATTTTGCATTACAGCTTTACTGTATGCATGGAGAGCTGCATCAAACCAGTCTCAGGACTGAAGACCACAACAACAATAACACCAAAAGTGTCCTCATGCCATCATCTCTCTACTACACACAAGAGCAATTGGATATTCTGTGTAGTTGTTTGTTAATTTCCCTTCAGTTGGCAACAAAATTTTCTGCTTGTGAAAATATCTTAGGTTTCCAATCGTATGGCAGGGTTTTAAATACCGCGACGTTTCATTAAGCGTCAAACCCATAATCATTTCAACTGTGGCATCGGGCTGGAAACCCGAGAGAGGGCTGCCACATACAGCACATGTATAAGCCAGTTCCCTGCATAGCACAACCAACAAATTTAGACACGCACTTTCTTTGACAATATTCTTTAGATGATGTCACTTAGACAAATTATTCATGAATCCACGTTTCGTCTGAATAAACCATTGGCTGCTTCAGATCCTGTACCTCACAATATTGTAAAAATATAATGCAATTTGCCGTTTTTAAAACGTATGTCGTCGTTTATTGAAACACAATTTAAAATACAAATTTCATAGACAGCAGTTTTCCTCACAAGTTGTCGACGCCTCTGGGATGGTGGTCGCAGTACTCACTGAATGGTAATGTACGATGAGCGTCCAGTGAATAATGCAACACTTTTTTTTTTACTAAGAGCAGGTGATTTTATTCAGGATTTCAATACATCTTATTATTCCCTACTCTTTTGATTTCAAAACCCTATTTTTCAAAATTATTTTGGTTCAGTTCGACTGCCTTATGCCACTTTACTGGTAGGGCTTTTATGCCCTATTAATAGTATTCGGGGGTCAACGTGGGTTTTGGCGTCTTGCTGCATCAGTACCCTCCTCATCATTTACGTACTGCTTCCTGCCGAGTGCGATCTTCATTGAGCCAAACAGATGGAAGTCGGAAGGTTGAGATCTGGGCTGTAAGGTAGATGAGAAAGAATATCCAATGAAGTTTTGCAATCTCCTTTAGGACGTACAGACTTGTGTGAGGCCTTGTGTTTTCATGGAAAAGGAGAAGTTCATTTACATTTTTGTGGTGACAAGCACGATGAGGTCCGAATTTGCAGGAGTCACAGCTGTGTACAGGTTTACAGGTTAGAACGACCTTGTTACGATGATGACAGACGCCTTGGCCAAAGACTCACAGCGATTTTGTTCATTTTCAGGTTTCTGTAGACATTCCACAGGCTTCTATGAATATCTGCGATGCCTTAGTTTCCCGACAAAAGGAACTCAGTGACAGCTCTCTGCTTGGAACGCACCAGCGTTATAGACGCCATTTTGAAAGCTACATATATCGCCGCCAACTTCATTAAATGTAGGGACTGAACAGGAAAAATTAAGCTGTGAGGAGGGGTCGTGAGTCGTGATTTGATAGCTCAGTTGGTAGAGCACTTGTCCGCGAAAGGCAAAGGTCCCGATCTCGAGTCCCGGTCCGGCACACACTTTTAATCTGCCAGGAAGTTTCATATCAGCGCACACTTCACTGCAGAGTGAAAATTTCGTTACGTGATCCTATATTTATTGATAGCCCCTCGTATCTCAAGCTGCGAGCTATCTCAAGAAAGCCGTTCCCACTGGTGGGCCCTCGTGCAACGGCTCTATCCTTGATTACCGAATGCACTCAGTTTACCTGTCGTTCATTATATCTATAACCGTTGCAGTAATACTGAAACGGTCAAGTGTGCATAGTGTCAGACGGACACGCTATAGGTTATGCCTACGATGCTAGTGGTATAAATCTTATTCTTATTTTTGTTAGCACACATTTGGTCGCTACCTGATCTAAAGGCCAGTGTACAGGAACACGTTGCTCAGATACCACCAGAACTGGTGTGAGCTACTGCTGATTGTATCATTTTGCGGACGCAGCATCTCTTCGACATTCCCATTGTTCGTTCTAAACAAATTGTGTAAGTGGCAGTTAATAATAGTATCAACATTATGCTGTCTCGCTTGTGCGACCTTTTCTGCCCTTGTCCCGTTACTAATGCATTACATATGGAAACATTTCTATATGTCTTTCTTGCATTCATAGCACCAGATTTGCACCTGGCGGCCAATCTGGTATTGAATTTGTCCACGGTAAATCGGTTTCGCATTAAGGCATTAGCATACCCACCGCGTTCAGCTGCCATACAATGATTACAACCCACACTGGACGTTCGTGAGTTGCTGCACATTAATTACAGCCACCCAGCGTAAGTCAGAGTGCCACTATTAGCGGTACACGGACTGGCCGAGCCGCCCATCGGACTCTCGTTGTAGTAAAACACCTAAAAACTACAACCTCCCTTGTATGTCTCCAGTGTGAACTAGATGTACCGGTACATGCTATTCACGTGCTGAAGGAACTAACAAAGAGTGTACACACTATGGCGCCAGACCATAAACGTGTCTATAATTGTGATGACAGGTGACTGGTTGGGAGTGGTAAGGTGCAGGGACCAAAAAATAAAGTAAACTTTAGTAGAAATTTACTTTCTCAGTGTGAAAATACACAAATACAAAACTGAAATGCATGAGGAGTAAGATGGTAATAAAAAAGAAAATAAGTCGCCACACCTTGGTAGCCCAAAGTAAAATTATCAAAATAATTCAAAGCACTAAATAGTGGCAACCAAATCATTAACTGCTGTACGGCGTTGCTCGTTAACAGACACATACAAGTCAAGAACATCAAGTGATCAAGCACACAGCAACCGCACAAACGGATTAAGAACTAGTGATAAATGGAACTATTTTAAAATATTCAACAGTTACATCAACATCTGTTAATAACAGGCAATTACACTTCAAGAACGTCAGTTGGTTAGAAAAATAGTTATACTTCTCAACTGCACAAACGGTTTAAGGCCCAACAATACATGCCTACCACACTGAAGTCATTTCGAGTAATACAATTTTATCGACGAATTTCAGTAACGAACAGGATACTCCTGTCATTATGACCAGTTTACGGTAACCCCTGCCCAACCTTAAGTGAACAGAATTTCTTTACGAGGAATTTTCGAGGAGCTTTCAAGACGTGTACAGATGAAGGACTTAAGGGCCGCCGGCAGTACCAACAAACTTCATAGTTGGTGAAGATGCTTCAGTATTTATAAAATCCATTGGTAACTCTTTTGAAGGATCTCAAGCTTACAGGCTTCCATGAGCAGGCTAGATATCTGGCTTACAAGCAGACCAAAACATCGGGCTAAATTTATAATAATTGCCATCTTTGGACAACGTTGCTTGGATTTGCTCAAGCCGGATATGGAAGAAGTCAGTTCCTTCAAATCTTAAGCAACTGAAATATAAAACACTAAAGCAAGGCAAACGCTTCCTTCAGAGGTTACAGGAAAGCAAACAATGACAATAGCTGACCAAAATCAGAGGGAATCAACTAAGACCGGTAGGCAGTAATGGCAAATACACTGAGATGGTAATAGTAATGGGGTACCTCCTAATATCGTTCAGACTTCCTCTTGCCCCACGAAGTACAGCAACAGGATGAGGTATGGAGTATTCGTTCAAAGTCCGCTACAGGAATCCTGAGCCTCGCTGCCCCCATAGCCGTCCATAACTGCGGAAGTGCTTCCGGTGCAGGAGGAGGAAGAGGAGGAGGAGATTAGTGTTTAACGTCCCGTCGACAACTAGGTCATTAGAGACGGAGCGCAAGCTTGGGTGAGGGAAGGATGGGCAAGGAAATCGGCGGTGCCCTTTCAAAGGAACCATCCCGGCATTTGCCTGAAGCGATTTAGGGAAATCACGGAAAACCTAAATCAGGATGGCCGGAGACGGGATTGAACCGTTGTCCTCCCGAATACGAGTCCAGTGTGCTAACCACTGCGCCACCTCGCTCGTTCCGGTGCAGGATTTTGTGCACGAACTGACTTGTCGATTATGTCCCATACAAGTTTGATGGGATTCATACCGGGCGATGTGGGTGGCCAAACCGTTCGCTCGAATTGTCCAGAATCTTCTTCAAACCAATCACTAAAAATTGCGGCCGGGTGTAACGGCACATTGTCATCCATAAAAATTCCATCGGGAACATGAAGTCCGCGAATGGCTGCAAATGGCCTCGAAGTATCCAAACATAACCATTTACGGTCATAGATCGGTTCAGGTAGAGCAGAAGACGCAGTCCATTGCACGTACACACTGCCGACGCCGTTATGCAGCCATCATCGGCTTGCACAGTACCTTCTTGATAACTTATGCCCATGGATTCTACGCCACGCTCGAACCCTACCATCCGGAGTCAACTGACCAGACCTTGGTTTTTCAATCACCTAATGCCTATCCGACATGGCCACGAACCCGGCAGAGTGCTGCAAGCGATGTCGTTCTGTTAGCAAAAGTGCTCGTGTCGGTCGTCTGCTGCCATAGCACATTAAGCCAAATTTCGCCGCACTGCCCTAACATATAACGTCCCACATTAATTTATGCGGTTATTTCATGCAGTGTTGCTTGTCTGATAGCACTGACAACTCCATACAAACACCGTTGCTCTCGGTCGTTAAGTGAAGGCCATAGACCACTGCGTTGTCCATGATGAGAGGTACTGGCTAAAATACGGTATTTTCGGAAGACTACTATCTCTTTTGATTCTGGAACACTGAATTCCCTATCAATTTCCGAAATGGAATGCCCTATGATATTAGCTTCACTATCATACGGCGTTAAAAGTCTGTTAATTCTCGTCGTGGTGCCATAATTACGTTGGAAACCTTTTCACATGAATTCCCTGTGTACAAATGACAGCTTCACCAATGCTCTGCCCTCTTGCACCGTGTGTACACGATACTACTGCCATCTGTATACGTGCAAATCACTATCCAATGACTGTTGTCGCGTCAATATAAACCACAAAACAATACACATGCAGCTAGTTCGGAAAACATCTAACGAAAACTACTGCGCACTTATCTTACCAAAATACACTCCTGGAAATTGAAATAAGAACACTGTGAATTCATTGTCCCAGGAAGGGGAAACTTTATTGACACATTCCTGGGGTCAGATACATCACATGATCACACTGACAGAACCACAGGCACATAGACACATGCAACACAGCATGCACAATGTCGGCACTAGTACAGTGTATATCCACCTTTCGCAGCAATGCAGGCTGCTATTCTCCCATGGAGACGATCGTAGAGATGCTGGATGTAGTCCTGTGGAACGGCTTGCCATGCCATTTCCACCTGGCGCCTCAGTTGGACCAGCGTTCGTGCTGGACGTGCAGACCGCGTGAGACGACGCTTCATCCAGTCCCAAACATGTTCAATGGGGGACAGATCCGGAGATCTTGCTGGCCAGGGTAGTTGACTTACACCTTCTAGAGCACGTTGGGTGGCACGGGATACATGCGCACGTGCATTGTCCTGTTGGAACAGCAAGTTCCCTTGCCGGTCTAGGAATGGTAGAACGATGGGTTCGATGACGGTTTGGATGTACCGTGCACTATTCAGTGTCCCCTCGACGATCACCAGAGGTGTACGGCCAGTTTAGGAGATCGCTCCCCACACCATGATGCCGGGTGTTGGCCCTGTGTGCCTCGGTCGTATGCAGTCCCGATTGTGGCGCTCACCTGCATGGCGCCAAACACGCATACGACCATCATTGGCACCAAGGCAGAAGCGACTCTCATCGCTGAAGACGACACGTCTCCATTCGTCCCTCCATTCACGCCTGTCGCGACACCACTGGAGGCGGGCTGCACGATGTTGGGGCGTGAGCGGAAGACGGCCTAACGGTGTGCGGGACCGTAGCCCAGCTTCATGGAGACGGTTGCGAATGGTCCTCGCCGATACCCCAGGAGCAACAGTGTCCCTAATTTGCTGGGAAGTGGCGGTGCGGTCCCCTACGGCACTGCGTAGGATCCTACGGTCTTGGCGTGCATCCGTGCGTCGCTGCGGTCCGGTCCCAGGTCGACGGGCACGTGCACCTTCCGCCGACCACTGGCGACAACATCGATGTACTGTGGAGACCTCACGCCACACGTGTTGAGCAATTCGGCGGTACGTCCACCCGGCCTCCCGCATGCCCACTATACGCCCTCGCTCAAAGTCCGTCAACTGCACATACGGTTCACGTCCACGCTGTCGCGGCATGCTACCAGTGTTAAAGACTGCGATGGAGCTCGGTATGCCACGGCAAACTGGCTGACACTGACGGCGGCGGTGCACAAATGCTGCGCAGCTAGCGCCATTCGACAGCCAACACCGCGGTTCCTGGTGTGTCCGCTGTGCCGTGCGTGTGATCATTGCTTGTACAGCCCTCTCGCTGTGTCCGGAGCAAGTATGGTGGGTCTGACACACCGGTGTCAATGTGTTCTTTTTTCCATTTCCAGGAGTGTAGATACCATTACCACAGATGTATGAGGAATTTACAAAATGATTTGGTGAATGGCACAAGATCAACCAAAGAATACACTGACGCCCAGTTCTGCGTTTGCCACTGGATTCGTTAAATAAGACATTAAATAATTGCTAAAGTGTCCTTTAACAAGCACGTATAAGCAGAATTAAAGACTGTTCCAATAAAATATAAAACACCAATGCATAATGCTAGTTTACAAAACGCTGAAAGCGTTAAATGTATTATAATAAAACGCAAAACGCCACTGAATTAAACCAGTTTGGCAAGCACTGGAAATGTTAAACATTATTCTAACAAAACAAGAAAACCGTCTATGAATCAAAGAAGGCCGGCGAGCATTGAATATATAAGCCATGCCTCACAGGTAGCATACAGTTAACTTTAGCAGTAAATGAATTAAACACTATTTCATTAAAATGCAAGACACAAATGACTTAATCAATGCTGGCGAGCACTGAATAAGTAATGCATCTAACGCTAAATTACATAATTATTTGCCACAAGGTGATAGATAATTCACGAACGTCACAAACAGCGAATAGGAGCCTTGAAAATAGGCCAAACACATCCTAGTAGCGTGTCGGAGGAACGACTACTACAAATACTAGCTACACCGGAAAGAAACCAAGATGAAGTTGCTCGCACACCAGTAAAGGACAAAATTACGAGGTGCATTCAAATTCTAAGGCCTCCGATTTTTTTCTAATTAACTACTCACCCGAAATCGATGAAACGGGCGTTACTTCTCGACTTAATCGCCCTGCAGACGTACACATTTTTCACAACGCTGACGCCATGATTCCATGGCAGCGGCGAAGGCTTCTTTAGGGGGTCTGTTTTGACCACTGGAAAATCGCTAAGGCAATAACAGCACGGCTGGTTAATGTGCGGCACGGAGAATGTCTTTCACTGTTGGAAAAAGCCAAAAGTCACTAGGAGCCAGGTCATGTGAGTAGGGAGCATGAGGAATCACTTCAAAGTTGTTATCACGAAGAAACTGTTGCTTAACGTTAGCTCGATGTGCGGGTGCGTTGTCTTGGTGAAACAGCACACGCGCAGCCCTTCCCGGACGTTTTTGTTGCAGTGCAACAAGGAATTTGTTCTTCAAAACATTTTCGTAGTGCCCTTTGGAACGCTATGGGCGAGGATTACGCCCTCTCTGTCCCAGAACATGGACACCATAATTTTTTCAGCACTGGCGGTTACCCGAATTTTTTTTGGTGGCGGTGAATCTGTGTGCTTCCACTGAGCTGACTGGCGCTTTGTTTCTGGATTGAAAAATGGCATCCACGTCTCATCCATTGTCACAACCGACGAAAAGAAAGTCCCATTCATGCTGTCGTTGCGCGTCAACATTGCTTGGCAACATGCCTTACGGGCAGCCATGTGGTCGTCCGTCAGCATTCGTGGCACCCACTTGGATGACATTTTTGGCATTTTCAGGTCGTCATGCAGGATTGTGTGCACAGAACCCACAGAAATGCCAACTCTGGAGGCGATCTGTTCAACAGTAATTCGGCGATCCCCCAAAACAATTCTCTCCACTTTCTCGATCATGTCGTCAGACCGGCTTGTGCGAGCCCGAGGTTGTTTCGGTTTGTTGTCACACGATGTTCTGCCTTCATTAAACTGCTGCACCCACGAACGCACTTTCGACACATCTATAACTCCATCATTACATGTCTCCTTCAACTGCCGATGAATTTCAATTGGTTTCACACCATGCAAATTCAGAAAACTAATGATTGCACGCTGTTGAAGTAAGGAAAACGTCGCCATTTTAAGTATTTAAAACAGTTCTCATTCTCGCCGCTGACGGTAAAATTCTATCTGCCGTACGGTGCTGCCTTCTCTGGGACGTATTGACAATCACCGCGGCCTCATTTTAAAACAATGCGCATGTTTCTAGTTGTTTCCAGTCCGGAGAAAAAAAAATCGGAGTCCTTAGAACTTGAATGCACCTCGTACTACTCGTTACAATAGGCCTCACCTGAACAGGATCGTTTCCTCCAATAATCGAGTAGTTGACTGTCAGTTCCCAACCAGCGGGATGGTGCCAATAACATTCCTCGTTCCAGCTATGTTCGGCCCAACAGAGCACACACACCTTCAGTAAACTCGACGTCCAACTACCCGCATTGCTGCCAGTGAGTCATTTCGCAATTGCTTGTTGAGCATACCTCTACAACTCCGTCTGCCGCTGTTCACACTCCCTCTCGTAGGCAGATGTCCTCAGGTATAACAGCAACAGTCCAGCGACAAATGCAGGCTAGATGCATTCGATATTCAAGTACCAAAGATTTCTCTCGCACATGGCATAATAACAATGAAAAGATTGGGCAGCTGCGAGTAGGACTCGCACTCTGGGGGTTTTGTTCAATCTTAATTATCATCAAGTGAATTCTCAATTGCAAATAAGGAATACCATCAGCTGTAGAATAGAATGACAACAGTGAAAAAATGTGCCGGACCGGGATTCGAAACCGGATTTCCTGCTTATCACGAGCGGTCGCCTCACCACTTTTTCCCGCCCCGGGACACGAAAGGGAAATTACAAAAAACTTGTTTACTAACAAAAAAAAAAAAACCTGCACCTTTTCAGGCGTCGGCGCCTATCTACGCCTATCCCAAAAAAACTAATCTGTTACTAAAAGGGCGTAGGGAAGGAGGAAAGTAGGGGGGAAGAACATACAGAGTAGCGATGAAACTGGAGGTAGTTATGTAGGGGTTTTTGTCGTTTTTTAGTTTATTTTATTTCATTTTTGTGTTTATTTTTAATTTTTTATTAATTTTTATTTTTTGTTCTGTCCCGTTTTCTCATTTATGTTTTTCATTTTTATTATTATACTTTTTTTTATTATTCTATGTTCCAGAATTCCAGGAGTCGTTTACGCCTTCCGATTGGCGGAACAGCCAAACGTGTCTTCTCGAAAGTTTAATGGATATTCTCGTTTGTGGTGCGTTCAGAACATCATCTCGGCAAAATAAGCATCAGCGTCTCATGGATCGGACGGTCCACCTGGAAGGCAGATCATGAAAGGCGCTCCGTAAAAAATTAGAAAAGAACTGCTTGTAACTGGGGTTGCGAACAAGTGCTCAGTGTTAATCGTTAAGGTACTTCCACTAACCCAGTTCTAACTTCTCGTCAGGGTCAAAAAGACAGCGGACAATATGACCGTGTATCCAATTCACAGCGTTAGTTTTCATTGCGGTGTAATGAATCACATCTGGGAATAAAAGTGTCTGGAAACTGATCAAAGCAGGTGTCTGTGAGGTCAAAAAAAAAAAAAAAACAAAGATACGCTGCGGGAGCCTCCAGACGTCAGACGACGGACCACATGAGAATCGGTGAGGGTCTGTGTCATCAACACCCCAGTGAACGCAGAGGGGTGTGTCAACGAGGCGAATGCGAAATTGGTTGACCTGTTTGCCATTGGCGGTGATATACAACGAGGACTGGAGGCTGGTGTCGAGAGAACCTGCATACATCGCTCTCCGTACACGTCGCCATATGATCTGGGGAAACTTGTGCTCGATGGAGTTGGGGGGTCGCCACATTTGTAATGTGTTGCGTGCAATCTTTGTCTGGAGTATATGTGGAAGGAGCAAGGAGTGTGAGATGTAACTTAATTCTAGAAAGAAATGCCGAAGGTGATTAAAGGGCTGTGAAATGCCTGATGATACGACTGTGGCTGACATGGAGACTGGCGTATATTCATGTAAAGCAGGCCGGTCAGGTTCCTCGGGCAGTGGCGCCAGACTTTAATTTTTTTTTTTTTTTTTTTTTTTTTTTTTTTTTTTTTTTTTTTGTTATCACTCTACTGACTGGTTTGATGCGCCCCGCCACGAATTCCTTTCCTGTGCTAACCTCTTCATCTCAGAGTAGCACTTGCAACCTACGTCCTCAATTATTTGCTTGACGTATTCCAATCTCTGTCTTCCTCTACAGTATCTGCCCTCTACAGCTCCCTCTAGTACCATGGAAGTCATTCCCTCATGTCTTAGCAGATGTCCTATCATCCTGTCCCTTCTCCTTATCAGTATTTTCCACATATTCCTTTCCTCTCCGATTCTGTGTAGAACCTCCTCATTCCTTACCTTATCAGTCCAGCTAATTTTCAACATTCGTCTATACCACCACATCTCAAATGCTTCGATTCTCTTCTGTTCCGGTTTTCCCACAGTCCATGTTTCACTACCATAATTTGCTGTATTCCAGACGTACATCCTCAGAAATTTCTTCCTCAAATTAAGGCCGGTATTTGATATTAGTAGACTTCTCTTGGCCAGAAATGCCTTTTTTGCCATAGCGAGCCTGCTTTTGATGTCCTCCTTGCTCCGTCCGTCATTGGTTATTTTACTGCCTAGGTAGCAGAATTCCTTAACTTTATTGACTTCGTGACCATCAATCCTGATGTTACGTTTCTCGCTGTTCTCATTTCTACTAGTTCTCCTTACCTTCGTGTTTCTTCGATTTACTATCAATCCATACTGTGTAGACTGTTCATTCTGTTCAGCAGAACATGTAATTCTTCTTCACTTTCACTCAGGATAGCAATGTCATCAGCGAATCGTATCATTGATATCCTTTCACCTTGAATTATAATTCCACTCCTGAGCCTTTCTTTTATTTCCATCATTGCTTCCTCGATATACGAGTACAGATTGAACAGCAGGGCTACATCCTTGTAGGGGCGAAATGCTACAGCTTTGTCTTACACCCTTTTTAATACGAGCACTTAGTTCTTGGTCGTTCACTCTTATTATTGCCTCTTGGCTGTTGTACATATTGTATGTGACCCGTCTCTCCCTATAGCTTACCCCTAATTTTCTCAGAATTTCGAACATCTTGCACCATTTTACATTGTTGAACGCTTTCTCCAGGTCGACAAATCCTATGAACGAGTCTTGATTTTTCTTTAGTCTTCCTTCTATTGTTAACCTCAACATCAGAATTGCCTCTCTCGTGCCTTTACTTTTCCTAAAGCCAAACTGATCGTCACCTAGCGCAGTATCAATTTTCTTTTCCATTCTTCTGTATATTATACTTGTAAGCAGCTTCGATGCATGAGCTGTTAAGCTGATTGTGCGATAATTCACGCACTTGTCAGCTCTTGCCGTCTTCGGAATTGTGTGGATGATGCTTTTCCGAAAGTCAGATGGTATGTCGCCAGACTCATATACTCTACACACCAACGTGAATAGTCGTTTTGTTTCCACTTCCCCTAATGATTTTAGAAAGTCTGATGGAATGTTATCTATCGCTTCTGCCTTATTTGACCGTAAGTCCTCCAAAGCTCTTTTAAATTCCGATTCTAATACTGGATCCCCTATCTCTTCTACATCTACTCCTGTTCCTTCTTCTATCACATCAGACAAATCTTCACCCTCGTAGAGGCCTCCAATGTATTCTTTCCACCTATCTGCTCTCTCCTCTGCATTTAACAGTGGAATTCCCGTTGCACTCTTAATGTTACCAACGTTGCTTTTAATGTCACCAAAGGTTGTTTTGACTTTCCTGTATGCTGAGTCTGTCCTTCCGACAATCATATCTTTTTCGATGTCTTCACATTTTTCCTGGAGCCATTTCGTCTTAGCTTCCCTGCACTTCCTATTTATTTCATTCTTCAGCGGCTTGTATTTCTGTATTCCTGATTTACCCGGAACATGTTTGTACTTCCTCCTTTCATCAATCAACTGAAGTATTTCTTCTGTTACCCATGGTTTCTTCGCAGCTACCTTCTTTGTACCTATGTTTTCCTTCCCAACTTCTGTGATGGCACTTTTTAGAGACGTCCATTCCTCTTCAACTGTGTTGCCTACTGCGCTATTCCTTATTGCTGTATCTATAGTGTTAGAGAACTTCAAACGTATCTCGTCATTCCTTAGAACTTCCGTATCCCTCTCCTTAGCGTGTTGATACTTCCTGACTAATGTCTTGAACTTCAGCCTACTCTTCATCACTACTATATTGTGATCTGAGTCTATATCTGCTCCTGGGTACGCCTTACAATTCAGTATCTGATTTCGGAATCTCTGTCTGACCATGATGTAATCTAATTGAAATCTTCCTGTATCTCCCGGCGTTTTCCAAGTATACCTCCTCCTCTTGTGATTCTTGAACAGGGTATTCGCTATTACTAGCTGAAACTTGTTACAGAACTCAATTAATCTTTCTCCTCTTTCATTCCTTCTCCCAAGCCCATATTCTCCTGTAACGTTCTCTTCTACTCCTTCCCCTACAACTGCATTCCAGTCGCCCATGACTATTAGATTTTCGTCCCCCTTTACATACTGCATTACCCTTTCAATGTCCTCATACACTTTCTCTATCTGTTCATCTTCAGCTTGCGACGTCGGCATGTATACCTGAACTATCGTTGTCAGTGTTGGTCTGCTGTCGATTCTGATTGGAACAACCCGGTCACTGAACTGTTCACAGTAACAGGCCCTCTGCCCTACCTTCCTATTCATAACGAATCCTACACCTGTTATTCCATTTTGTGCTGCTGTTGATATTACCCGTTTCTCATCTGACCAGAAATCCTTGTCTTCCTTCCACTTCACTTCACTGACCCCTACTATATCTAGATTGAGCCTTTGCATTTCCCTTTTCAGATTTTCTAGTTTCCCTACCACGTTCAAGCTCCTGACATTCCACGCTCCGACTTGTAGAACATTATCCTTTCGTTGATTATTCAATCTTTTTCTCATGGTAACCTCCCCCTTGGCAGTCCCCTCCCGGAGATCCGAATGGGGGACTATTCCGGAACCTTTTGCCAATGGAGAGGTCATCATGACACTTCTTCAACTACAGGCCACATGTCCTGTGGATACAAGTTATGTGTCTTTAATGCATTAGTTTCCATTGCCTTCTGCATCCTCATGTCGTTGATCATTGCTGATTCTTCCGCCTTTAGGGGCAATTTCCCACCTCTAGGACAAGAGAGTGCCCTGAACCTCTATCCGCTCCTCCGCACTCTTTGACAAGGCCGTTGGCAGAATGAGGCTGACTTCTTATGCCGAAAGTCTTCGGCCGCCAATGCTGATTATTTATCAAAATTTAGGCAGTGGCGGGGATCGAACCCGGGAACGAAGACGGTTTGATTATGAATCAAAGACGCTACCACTAGACTACTTTATTTTAACCCCTAGACCACTTTTCTTAAACTTCTTTTAATTTTTTTAATTTTTGTTTTTTGTTTTTTTATTAGGAAGGGAAAATAAACATGTGCTCCGATTTGTAATGAGAATAGAATGAACATAGCATGTATCAGTTCTAGGCTGCCGTTGCGCAATATAAGAAAAGAAAGGAAATGTCTTCTTGAGGTGCACAAAAGACTATCACTTCATTGTCGAAAGGAAAGTTGCTCCGCTGCTCTGCGAGAGAAGGAAAATGTTGAGAGGAAAATGGGAAAAAAATGCCTTCTGCTTTGGTGAGCATCTGAATAGTATCTTAAAATTCCGGCAAGAACTAAAGTCCCAGGAATCAAATAGGATTCATACATACAGGCAACTGGCAACCTCTACTATCCAAATATTGTATTTGAAGCATTTAACCGTTAATTATGATTTTCAGCATATTTTCAAATATCCTCCTGTAGTCACAATGTTGGGTTATTTTAAAGTGTTCAATTTCTATGTATGAATAATAGTTAGGAAAGCAGCTTACCTATTCTGCATAATAAACGATGCTGTGTGGCCCATGATCCACGTTGTAGCGTTGTTTTTTGCTCATGGATACCTCAGTTTTTGTGGCTGAATGGTCTCTAAAAGGTCTACACCACTGGGCGTTGTACTGTCTATCACTGACAATCGTTGATGAAGAAATGTTGTAATTTCTTCAGCATGTCCGCACGTGAACCTATGAAGGAGCGTATCGACTCTTCCGCATGCGTCACAGTTGGGCGTTGGATGAAGGCCTATTTTATGTAGCTTCTCATTCGTTGCTACTTTATCGTTGACTGTGAGATACCAGTCGGCTATGACGCGTGATGGTAACATGTCGTTGTGCACATTCCGCCATATTATACTCCAATGTGTATGTGGATGTTTTTCTTCGAGACGATTCCTGTGGTTTGTTGCCATGAGAAAGTCATAAAACTTCCTGTTCATCAGGCTTCCGGTATCGACGATGTTGTGTCGAATGTAGCTCATTTCCATGTAGTGCAGTCGCACATGTCGGTAAGAAAGTGGAATGCCGGCGATATTAACGGGTGAGTCCAAGCTATGAGGCTTCCACCGCTGAATGAGGTTTCTGATGAGACTGGTCCTCCGGCTACGAAACTCCTTCGTGATGCGATTTAGGAGCAGGGTGACACATTTTTTGTGTACTTTAATGAGGTTAAGGCCACCTTTGGACGAAGGTAAGGTTAAGGTATAGAACTGAAATTTGAAAATATGCCCCCTAAAAATAAACCAACATAACGCTTGTTGTATACTCTTGGCTAGTTGGTCGGAGATTGGAAGAATTTGTGCCAAATAATTCATCTTGCTCGTAATGGCGATCTCGATGGTCTTAACTTTCTGTAGTATGTTCAAGTCACGGTCGGAGTGAAGCATCGAAGCAGCACGTAATTTATTAAGCATGTGTGACCTGTTCTTCGTCAGGAATTTGTCTGGTTTGGCCTCAAAAGTAACACCGAGGGTTGTGTGAGAATCCTTTACCTTGCACGAGGTAACATGGGATATGTCTCCGATACCGCCACCGATCTGCAAAACTGTGGTTTTAGTTCTATTGAGTATTGCTCCTGAAAGAAACGTGAATGTTTGTAGAAGAGTTGATGCTGACAGAAGTTGTTGCGATGATGACACAGTTACGCATATATCGTCAGCATACGCAATGCATGGGATAGTGACAGACTCGACGCTAAGCCCGATCCCGCTAAGCGCTAAATCGTTCAGTAGCGGCTCTACTTCAATGGCGTACAAAATCATTGATAGAGGACATCCTTGGCGGATGGACTGCTCAATGGAAACTTCTTTTGTAAAATGGCCATTAATGAGAATCCGTGAAGAGGCGTTTGTAGAAAGTTTGCGAATTAATTCTATGAGATGAGGTCCAAATCCTAGTGTCTTCATGCTTTGAAAGAGGAAATCATGACGTACACGGTCATAAGCCTTCTCAAAATCTAGAAAGATCAGAGCGCCCTGTCCTTTAGTTTCAGCATATGAACAGATGATGTCCCTCAAATCGCAGGCAGCTGAGATTGCACTTCGACCTTGCACTGCACTGTACTGGTAACTGCCTAAAACTTTGTACATAACGGTTTGCATCCTTAGCTTAATCGATCTGGTGACGATTTTGAAGTCGGCATTCAGGAGTGTTATGGGTCGCATGTTTTCGACTTCCTGCTGTTCCCTTTTTTCGGTAAGGGCAGGATGATACCTTCCGTAAATGCCTTGAGTATGACTTCCAGGTGCCAGAGTTCATTCGCTATTTCGAGGAGTGTCGGGCCGAGGAGGTTACAGTATCGCTGGTAAAACGCAGCGCTGAGACCGTCGGGTCCTGGTGATTTCCCTTTCTTTGCACTGTGGACCGCCAGTCGGATTTCGTCCACTGTGAAAACAGATTCCAGCTTTGCATTATCCTGTTGTGACAAGCGACAGCTCAAGGTCCTAAGAAAATCCTCGCACGAGTGTTCATCAACGAGTTGCTTCTTGTAAAGTTGACTATAATAGTCGTAGACGTGCGAGATGATGTCACGTTGCTTCGTGATGGCATTCTCAGCGTCATCAACGACGGCTTCAATCAACATGGCTTTACACAGTTTCGTCGTTCTCAAGATGTGGTACAGAGCGGCCCGTTCGTCGGCGGCAACGTCCTTGGGGTGGGCTCGCACGATGATGCCTTGCATTCGTTGGCGTTGTATCGCCGTGATTTTCGCTTTATATCGTTTGATCTTTACGTCGATGTCGCGAGAAGGATTTTTAGTGCGACTGTACAGTTCTCTGAAACAGCGATAATGAAATTCAGTAGTCTGTATGTGCCAAAAGCTTTTTTGTCTGGCGTAGCTCATGAGGGTGAGGCGTAATTTAGGCTTAGCATACTGAATCCATCACTGCAGAACGCTAGCGTAACGACGTCGGTGCCGCTGGAGCTGTTCACCTCCTCTTGAAGTTGGGCATCCTACAGAAGGCTGACATTCAATTTCCAGTAGCCCTTCCCGCGGTAAATTGGCTGGCGTTGTAGGTTGAGGTAACACTGATATGCACAATGGTCGGAGATGTTGACAGGAGCTATGTCACAGTTCACAGTGTGTCGCTGGAGGGCATCGGACACATAGATCCTATCCAGCCGACTGGCAGAATGACTGGTTACGAAGGTGTACGCTACCCGTTCACCGTACAGTTGTTCCCCTGTATCGTGACGACGCATGCCATGATTTAAATGTTCAAGTTCGATAGATCTGTTCGTGTTAGGAGTTTGGTCTCTGTCGTGGAGCACATAATTGAAGTCACCACCAAGGATGAGATGTTCACGATAAGCGCTAAGAAGAATGGGAACCTCGGTTTTATAAAATTTTGAACGGTCTCTCTTATGAGTGCTACCTGAGGGGGTGTACACGTTAACAATCTGCACACCATTCACTCGAAGAGAAATGCCACGACCACTAGGCAGCCGCTGCACATCCGTAAAGGGTATACCGTCGCGCAGAAGGATGGCAGTGCCTACAGCATCCTGAAGATTGATGTTATCAATAAGAACGTAACCGGGCACTTCTAAGGCTGTGACTACCTCCTGTAGGAGGGCAATGTCAACGCTGGTACCATACAAGAAATCAGTTAGCGAACGGAGTTTCACCGCACTTTGAATTCTATTGACGTTAAGTGTGGTAATGTTGTAGGTTTGGCTGTCACTCATGATGGTTCAGAGGACAATGAGCTCTGAGTTTTGGATCGTCCTTCTCTCCGGCTTTGAACCAAACTCGTTGGTAACGTTTGGAGTACGAAACGAAATGTCAAAACCAATAACGGGTCAGAGAGGGGAAGGTCGCAGCGCAGTGGTCATGCGCGAGAGCAGCTACTGCTGCATCTCCTCGTTCTGCTGCCACCACGGCTCATTGCTGTCGGGGTGCTGCGCAGTGCGCGCGCCGCCCTGCCCGCCACCGCCGGCTAAGTCTGTCAGCGTGGTCGCATCCGCCTGGCCACCACGCGGGGCTGCGACTGACGTCAGCGAGTTCCTGCGGGAGCGCTGCTGCAGCTGCTCGCTGCTCTGCCCGCTCTTCCTCTTAGCCATTACGGTGCTCTGATCCCTCTCAGCGCTCAGTAGTGCCTTCAGGTGTTTGGTTTGTTCACGAATGCGTTCTTGCCTCGCGGTGTCCTCGCAGCGCACGGAGCAAGAAGATTGAGGTTCAGTCTCGCTGCCACTTTCTGACATGTGTACGGGTCTCAAATCATTCGACTTTTCCTCTTTGCTACTATTCCCTTTGCTTCTCCTTCGGCGGCCTTTCTTCGTGTCTGCTGCAGTATCTACCGATAGGGGTGGTTCAGGCAAACTGATCGCACCCGCTCCTGTATCTCACACGGCTTAGTTTCAGAGGTGGCTGGCGCATCGTTGGTATCCAGCGGTAACTGCCCCGGTGAGGATGACGGTGCCGAATCGACTTCCGTCCTACCGCGAATGTCTTTGGCACTGCATTCCACCTGAACTGGCATCTCCGCCTCGCTAACATGTTCCGGCTGCCGGGGTGGTGGTACAGTTCCCGCGACCACCTCACTCAATAGTGGAACAAGCTTTTCACTACCGTCTGCAGGACGTTCCCGTGGAAGTTGAAATGGACGTCGACGTGTACAGTTCATCCGCAGATGTTCAGTTGAATGGCAGATCGAACAGGTAGGGGGTTGGCCAATCTAAGTTACCTGTGCACGACAGCCGCCAATGGCAACATACGAAGGTATATGTTTTTTCAAGTCTACACGTACACTTTGCACCCCGCTGTTAACTTGGTAGCGATAGGCACTCGACCATTTTTCATTTGTAACTGACAAAACAGCGCCGTACAGTGACAGAGAACGTGCAATCAGATCATTAGGGCACTCAGGTGGCACATTAAATACCCTGACGGTTCTTACTCCGTATCCCGAAGGCACGATTTGGACATTACTAATACTGCCATCATTATGACGGAATGGTCTCACACCAACATGCTCCTCAACGAATTTCTCATAAGTGTCACTCGAAATAAATTTGATAAATAACGAGTACTGCACAAAGTCCAACTGGAACGTGTCGACTATATCTTCAGGCAATTTCAAATCCTCAAACATCCACTCATGAGTTTCAAACGCCGTCGGTCGCAAGGCAGCGCGATCGAAAACACACTGAACGCTGTTCGCTCTGTTAATTGTCGACATCTTACTTACAACAGTTATACAGAAACAAACGTTAACAGCGCTCACACACGCTGCTCAGCTCTCCACCTCAGCTCTGCTCGCGACGTAAACACTGGCCCGCGCTACCGCCCGTCACCGCGCGATGTGCACTGGCCGAGTGCCGGAACACGACTGATACTACGGGTACCCTTTCATTTAGTGCCGTAACTCTGTCTAGCACGTGGAATAAGCCCACTCCACCACGTTCCCGTGGGAAGGCAAGGGAGGAATGCTGGACTTAATGTAACATCCCAGTGCAGACAAAGGACCCCCTAGCAAGAAACATACGACAGGCGAGGGTAATCGCAACCGCGATCCCGCCACTTGGGGGATGCGAGAGGTGAGGTAGACATTTACGAATTGTGCACGCTGCATAATGTCGACTAATCTAAACCGGTGGTCCACAAGGACAGCCCTGGTCGTTTGGAGGAGACGTCTACTGTTGGTTGCCGCTGAACGATGGAGGCCATTCATAAAATCAATGCCCAAACTGCGGACGCTGGTGGCCGCACTTAAAGGAGCGATATTTCTTTCAGGCACACCTTCACCAATGAGCAGAACCTCCGATTTGTAAATGTTAAGAGAACTGCCAGATGCCTCTGCACACGTTCAACCCAAGTCAGAGCCGCGGTAACATCGTCTTCATTCCGTAGTTACAGAACTAGATCGTCAGCATGGGTTGTACAACAGATGCGGTGTTCATGCAATGACAGGCCCACCAGGCGTTGGCTAAGACCCTGGAGTTGGGGCTCTAATGGCAAAGCATACAGTATCGTGGAAAGTGGACAACCCTACCGATCGCTAGACGCACGGTTAGGCGACCATTAGAGAGTATTCTTGAAGTTGCACCGCTCAAGAGGCGCATTACCACCTTTTCTGCATGGGCCGGAAAACCCCTGTGCTGGAGGACCGATTTCAAAAAGGTATGGTCGACCCTGTCGAATGCCTGACTGAAGTCAAGTGGTGCCAACGCACCAGGTAAATGTTGCGACCTCGCGAGTGCGATCATATCCCTGTAATTGCAAAGGGCTGTATGGATATTGTTGTCACCGCTCAGTGAAGTCTTATCAAGAGATATGACGTATTCTGCTGCCTTCTTGAGTCGTTATGCCAACAAGCAGGTTAAATTTTCATGTCACTGTTGAGTAGAGTGATGGGCTGGAAATCACAGGTCCGTGGTCGCCCATGTGGCCTAGTGACCAGGTTGACGACCCCATCAAGGAAGGTGGCTGGAATCATTGTTGTGGGTGACACAGTTCAAGGCAGATGCACGTCCAAGTAGGTACCAACAGATAGCCAAAACACTTGTAAAATTCTAGGGGGAGACCGTCAGGTCCAGGGGCAGCTCCCACCTTGATAGCATCTAGGACTTTATCGGGGGTCAATTCTTCCTGAAATTCTTGAGCCACATCCTCCGCCACAGTGTCGACAGAGAGTGCCGCTACCTCGTCAATTAAAGTCGGATGAGGTGGGGTGGCAGCGAACCGCTGGCTGAAATGAGATTGGTAGGTGTGAGCAACGGCGCATTGCGTAGTGTATCGTCGTCCTCCCGCATCGGTGAGTTCGTGTATGAGAGTTCGACGACGACGTCGGCGTTCTGCGAGGAGCTGATACATCGATGGCGTTTCGTGAAGCATATGGTCATGGTTGCAGTACCTGACAAGGATCTCTTCTACGCGCCATCTCATGAGTGATCTGCGCTTTAGCATGATGCACTATCGCCTGACGCACAGGAGAGAATGCCATTGAGGTTTAATCACAACAAAAGTCCTTGGTGCTCGATTGCCAATCTTTGAAGACTTTGTCATAACCCATGGGAGCCCTCCGTAGAGATGGTTGCGTGCAGGATAACCACCAAGATAAGGCGGATATGTAATCTGGGCGACGTCGACGACAGTGAGCGCTTGTATCCTCAACGATCCGTCGGCAAGTAGGAACAGTCAAATCGAAAACGTTTAATTTCCACAGGCCACAACTCTGCCACACCTGTTGGTGGCGACGACGATATCGTAGTACGTAGGCTTCGGTTGTAGAAAGCCAGAGACAAAGCTTCGGCATGTCAATTGTCGCTGGCAAGGAACGTGTGAGATATATACGGTTGAGATGACTGGATGAGTGATCCGTATAATATGTGAAACCTACGCGGGTGGCATGAACCTTTGTCCATGTGTCAACAACCTGAAGTTGGTCAATGATAACGGAGAGGGCTGCACACGAGGAATGTCATGGAAGTCAGTCAGTAGGCCCCTTATGTGGAGTTGAAATGGCCATTGAGGACCATTTCATCCAGGGGTCCCTCAAAAAGTGGCGTTATCTCTTCAAGAAAGAAGGACTGTCGTTCACGACGTCAACTGGAGCCGGATGGCGCATATACATTGAGGATGCAGACGCCGAACAGCATGAGGTCCGTACCTCTAGCATTAGGAAGGTACAGTACATCTTCAGCAAGGAGTCCAGTGTGGAGGAGGATGCGATTCCATTACCGTTGTCAGAAGCATGGGAGAAGTGTAGCTTGTAGCCAGTGGGGATGTAGAAATCAGCGACGATCACTTCTTGGAGGAGAGCAATGTCGACATCAGCAGGATAAACGGTCTCTCGCAACATTGTCAGTTTATGCGGGGCCCGAATGATGGCCGCCAGATTCATCATCGCGATGCGGTGCTGTTGTGGACATGCTCACGTTATTGACACAGAGTGTCTGACAGACATGCTCGGCTGGCGTGAAACATCCGGTGCAGCCACTGTGGCCGCAATCGGTGGGTGGAAGGTTGGTGAGGCACTACCATGGGGCACTGCCTGACAGGTGATCCACCATCTTGATCTGCTCCATTGTCGACATCTTCAGCCCAGGAGATCGAAACAGGAGGCAGGCGATTGTCGCACTCATCAAGGGCTACGTGTGGTGATGCTGCCGTAATGGGAGCCACGGAACTTCGCCCCATTTGGGACCTATTGTAGTCAGAAAGGACTGCAGGCAGTGAAAGGATTCTCCTCAGGTGGGACATCATTGCTGTCAGGGCACTCGAAGGAAGATCAGTATCTGATATTCAGTCCACTGCCTGTGATGCCACCTGAAGAAGTGTGTCGTCGGAGGGCGTTCGACATCTCTTCTTCTGTTTTCGGGGCGACCACTGCCTTTGGAGGAGCTGTCCTGTGTCATAATGTGGACATTCAGTATCTGAGGTCGCGCCCATCTGAGGAAAAGCAAAGGTAGGCACCGCACTCACATCGCAGCAGGCGGGTTGGTCATCGAACTCTGGATAGTTGATGATGTAGCCAGCGGAGGAGATCGTGCCGATAGGGCCTCGGCCGCACCGTCGTTCCCAATGGCGAGTGCCGGCGGGAGAACAGCCGCTTCCTGAAGTGACGCATGGCGGTTGCGCACGGCTGTGGCGTAGCTCTCTAGTAAAGAAAGGACCGTAGCTTTGGGAGTTGCATCAGTGATCGGTATCTTTTGCAAAAGGCGACGGAGGCAATCTGACCGAACATGGCCTTCTTGTCCAAATCCGGCACACATCCACGGCTGGCCACCATGCATAACGATGACTCGCACGCCACGTATCAGCAGATAGGATGGTATATGTTTGGACAGTTCTGTCTTGATCTGGTGGACACCGTTCAACACGTGGTATGTCGAGAACGACTGCCATTTTTCCGCGATGTGGCCCCCAACATCGTCGTATGGTCGGAAGGATTCGAAGACCACGTTTTATGGCACTTCAAAGACCCGAATTGTTCGAAGATCGAAACCAGCGTGGTCCACCGTCACCTCCCCAACATGCCCATCAGAATGCTTAAACTTGAGTCCGTCTGCGTGTTGTCGAACTATGGCAGCACATGCTTCCTACGTTGACCATTATAACATAGACGATACTGCCAGTGTTCGATTTCATAAGCGCGTGGTCGTGCATGTTCGGAGTGGAATGTTAATTTAAGTGTCGGTCAGTGGTAACACTACTCCATGAGGTACATTAGTAATGGACTCTTCACAACACGAATACCGCGGCGGCGGAAGTAAACAACTCCGGTGCTCTGTATGGCGCGCGGAGCCGGTCCGCATGAGATCGCACCCAAAAGCCGACTGACTATTCGGCTGTCTGTGCACAATTCTCGGCCAGACCCAAACTTCTGTATGTTGTCAACCATGTGTCCACGGCCTGTACTCGTACATTCATTATGCATATTCCCATACACGTCATATGTTGTACTTGAAAGTCGCTTGCCCGGTGTCGGCAGATAAATACTATGTCTCAGTGTCTGTACTATTCTGATTACGTTGCAAAGTTCGCAGCCACTGCGGTGTCCACAGCCGTTACGAAACACAGCAAATGAATTCGCAATTGAGAATAAGGACTACCATCAGCTTTAGAATGGATTGCCGACATTGAAATTTTGTGCCAGACCGGGGCTCGAACCCAAAAGGTCCACCCCCTCCCTTATCGCGTGCGGTTGCCTTACCGAAGGAACTTTGCGTCGTAATCAGAATAATACAGACACTGGAATATAGTAATCTGAATTATGCGTATAGACAGTTAGTTTATCGACCCTTGGAATCAAGCGTTTAGATGATTTATGCCCGTTAGCGGCACTGATAATGGTAAGATATTGATCCCCGGCATTACACTCAACTATGTTTTAACGTTCAGTTTGAAGTCGGATAACGCATGACAGAAAGATTTTTTTCTGAGATACAACAACAAATTAACAATTTTTTGACTTTTTCTTTACTTTTAATGTGAAACTTGCTTCCAGTCAAATTTCATGGTACTAGGTCAACGGGAAGTACTCTATAGGTTTTAATGAGTGAGTTTGCTAGTATCAAAATAGACATAAATGGCCCTATCTTTTGTCTGTAATGACTTAAAAAAATACATTTGTACACCGCCATGGTACCTTAGACCTTAGTATGTGGCATAAATTTCAACTTGATACGTCTACTCGTTTCCGAGAAAAGAGGGTTCTAAAGAGTGGGACAGACGGACAACAAAGTGATCCTGTGAGGGTTGTGTTTTTACCGCCTGATGTACGGAACTGTAATGATGATGATTGAACTGTAACTGCATTTAATACACGTTCTCAAACTAAAGAAGTTGCCCCTGTTGGAGACACTGGAGAACTCATCGCAATTCTGTCGGCCATTTCGCAAAATTTAGCTCCACACAAATGCATTTCAAAGGCTGTATTTCCCTGAACCGCGATTACTTACGGTTATGCTAAGCAGAGTACTCAGCACTGATGTGAACAAATTATTGTTACTCTTGTTATATTAAGAGACTTATACACATTATTATTATTATTACACTACTGGCCATTAAAATTGCTACACCACGAAGATGACGTGCTCCAGACGCGAAATTTAACCGACAGGAAGAAGATGCTGTGATATGCTAATAATTAGCTTTTCAGAGCATTCACACAAGGTTAGCGCCAGTGGTGACACCCACAACGTGCTGACATGAGGAAAGTTACCAACCGATTTCTCATACACAAACAGCAGTTTACCGACGTTGCCTGGTGAAACGTTGTTTTGATGCCTCGTGTAAGGAGGAGAAATGCGTACCACCTCGTTTCCGACTTTGATAAAGGTCGGATTGTAGGAGGGTAAAACGAAACGCCGTGCTGGATCCCAACTGTCTCGTATCACTAGCAGTCGAGATGACAGGTATCTTATCCGCATCGATGTAACGCATTGTGCAGCCACCTCTCGATCCTTGAGTCAACAGATGGGGACGTTTGGAAGACAACAACCATCTGCACGAACAGTTCGACGACGTTTGCAGCAGCATGGACTATCAGCTCGGAGACCATGTCTGCTGTTACTCTTGACGCTGCATCCCATACAGGAGCGCCTGCGATGGTGTACTCAACGACGACATCGCGGTGAACGAACATTGGAACCGTGTATCCATCATCGCCATACTGGCGTATCACTCGGCGTGATGGTATAGGGTGCTATTGGTTAGACGTCTCGGTCACCTCTTGTTCATATTGACGGCACTTTGAACTGTGGACGTTACATTTCAGATGTGTTACGACCCTTGGCTCTACCCTTCATTCGATCCCTGCGAAACCCTACATTTCAGTAGGATAATGCGCGACCGCATGTTGCAGGTCCTGTACGGGCCTTTCTGGATAGAGAAAATGTTCGACTGCTGCCCTGGCCACCACATTCTCCAGATCTCTCACCAATTTAAAACGTGTGGTCAATGGTGGCCGAGCAACTGGCTCGTCACAATACGCCAGTCACTACTCTTGATGAACTGTGGTATCGTGTTGAAGCCGCATGGGCACCTGTACCTGTACACGTCATCCAAGCTCTGTTTGACTCAATGCCTAGGCGTATCAAGGCCGTTATTACGGCCAGAGGTAGTTGTTCTGGATACAGATTTCTCAGGACCTATTCACCCAAATTGCGTGAAAATGTAATCACATGTCACTTCTAGTATAATATATTTGTCCAATGAATACCTGTTTATCATCTTTCTTCTTGGTGTAGCAATTTTAATGGCCAGTAGTGTAATATTAATGTCAAAGGAATTTTTGACACGTTAAAAGTAGAAATGACCGCAGGTTGGATTTTTTTAGTTTTTGGTTGGAGGGACTATAACAGACTGTGACCCCCCCGACCGGAAACAGACCCCCGGATTGGTAGATGCCAGTGTCCGTGCTACATAGCAGTGTGGCCCGTGAGCGCAGGTGTTCCTACAGCCGGTGACGGAGGTCCCGCAGGCGGGAACGGGCCTGCTGCTGCCGCCCAGCGACGACCACGTGATGCGCGTCCGGCTGTCCGTCTCGTTCACAGAGAGCAGCCTGCAGGTGGCCTCGCTGGACGTGCCGCAGCGCAGCTGTCTCTTCCCGGACGAGCAGCCGCTGGAGCTCACCAACTCCTACTCGCAGACCTCCTGCCTCACCGACTGCCGGCTCTCCTACATCATCTCCAAGTGCAACTGCTCGCCCTACTTCTTCAACCACATTCAGAGTAAGCTTTCCCAGAAACTTTACTTGAAGTAGGCACTTTTCCAAAGTTGACAATCTGCAGTTACGCACAGATCAATAAAACTAAACACAATAATTGAAAATTAAATAATTTAAAAAATTTTTTTTTTGGAAGAGTTGTAAGTAGGCTGTTTAGGTTTTTTTATTGGTAACGCCACGTAGCGCTCTGTATGAAAATCACTGGCTGTGCTGTGTGCACTCTGTGGCTGGTTTGCATTGTTGTCTGCCATTGTAGTGTTGGGCAGCGGCAGCTGGATGTTTAGCGGCGCGTAGCGTTGCGCAGTTGGAGGTGCGCCGCCAGCAGTGGTGGATGTGGGGAGAGAGATGGCGGAGTTTTGAAATTTGTAAGAATGGATGTCATGAACTGATATATATATTATGACTATTAAGGTAAATATATTGTTTGTTCTCTTTGTAGGCGCGCGCCGTTATTGGGATTAGGAGACCTAACTTCTACAAATTCACCTTGACGAGAAGGCCCTGCCCTATTTGAAGCTCGCCAGTTCTGATGGAATTCAGGTCTGTCGTTTTGTCGGTAGTTTACATAGGTTCTTTCCTGTCGGTCACGTGGTGGAGAATTTCTCTCTGAATCGTAACTGCGCGCTGGACCGTTGCGTCTAAAGTTATTCTGTCTCCCTTGATAATAATTATTTTGGTTTCCATATTGTCTGTTTCTCTGACTGTCTCTGTGCTAGTCACTACCGCGGAGAGGTGATCTTCCCCTGTAATTATTACTACTCTGCCAACGGTTGTCATATGGTTGCTGTCTGTTTTGGTCACGATTTACATTGTACGAATAGCCTTGTCGTGTATTATTTCTGTCATCGCGGAATTGTGACAGGTGTGACCTGTAATTGTTGTGCTCCTGTTTTCGCGTTCCGCGACTGTCAATGTCAATTTCCAGTTCTTGTAACAGTCCCTGAAAAGCTTCAATGTCCTCTTTGCAAAGTCCTGCCAAAATAATATGTCGTAAATGTTGAGGCAATTTGATTAAGCAAATGCGGATGAGTTCTGAGGGGCTGTATGGGTTTGTAAGATACTGATTCTTATGTAACATGTCTTCAAAATATTTCACAAGACTGAAAAATTCAGATTGTTCGAAATGTTTCATCATAATGATGCTATGTTTTACTCAGTCTTGTGTAGCTTGAGACCAATATGCTGAGAGGAAGGCACGATAAAATTCTCCTTCACTGTGACAATCGTGAATGACCGATCGCATTCTTACAGCTGGTTCATTCTCTAAGTAGTCACACATAAATTCTAATCTGTGCTCCAATGACCAGTTAGGAGGAAAACAATGAGAGAATTGATGGAGCCACACTTGTGGATGAATGTCGTTTCCAGAATTCTTAAATGTTTTGAATTTACGTGTAGTAATGAACAGCTTATAGTCAAAATCATCATGTCGGCGAGTCCCATGTCGGCCATTGTTACATCGTTTCGGCGGTTCCACCTCAAAATTCAATGCGCCTTGCCAATTTCTTTCATAATTTCTGAAGTGTCCTGTGTTATTATTTTGTGGTTGTTCTGTATTTCTATGTCCCTCTTCCCGTACTGGAGCGCGAGTGTCCTCTGAAATATGTAATTCTTGTATAACTTGAGCCAACTGATCTTGTACTTCCCGCATTTCTCTTTTGTACTGTGTGTTGATTTGATTTTGATTCCGTTTGAATTTTCTAATTTGTTCATACTCTTCAGTGTCAGTGAAGGCTACAGGTTTTGTGTCATTCAGATCATCATCTACCTTTGTAGATAAGTTAGTGAACTGATCTGAAAGTTCGGCTACTTTATCCGATAGTGAAATTATTTCCTCTGTGTGTTTTTCTGAACCAAGTTTCAGAGTGTCCATTTGTGTTGAAATCGTATCTACTGTGTCCTTTAAGTTTTCCTGAGTTTTTGCAAGTTGCGTAACCGAATCGGTAGATGCACCTGAATCATTTTTAGCTTGCAAGGTCTCATGATTTTCATGAACAATAGTTTGCAGTTCTTTTATGGCTGCTTCGTGATTCTGTAATGTATTTTCATGCCGCGAAAAAATAGGTTGGAAATGCTCACAAATTTGTGTTTTTACGTCATTACTGACTTTTTGACATTTCGATTCAATGTTATGTAACTCATTAGTTAAATCTTCGCGTGTTTGTTCAAGCGTTGTGTCTAACTTCCGAAGATTTTGTTCCATTCTCTCTAACTTTTGAAGCTTTTGCTGTGTTTGTCTCTGATTTTGTTCCATTGTGTCTAACTTTTGATGCTTTTGTCCCATTTGTTGCATTAATGGTAATAACAATGCACTGGTTGGTGTCTAAAACATGTTCCTCAGTGCTATTCGGCAGTGCATTTAGGACGCAAAACCTGAATCTACAGTATTTGCAAGATTGTGTCCTGTCATTTCGGAATCCTGAGGCGAGCTGTTGCAGACCGATCGATCGATAATGCTTCCCTGTCCACTAATTGTTTTACTGTCTACACAAGTATTTGCAGCCCGTCCCATTTCCCTATGGTTCAAATGGCTCTGAGCACTATGGGACTCAACTGCTGTGGTCATTAGTCCCCTAGAACTTAGAACTACTTAAACCTAACTATCCTAAGGACATCACACACAACCATGCCCGAGGCAGGATTCGAACCTGCGACCGTAGCAGTTGCACGGTTCCGGACTGCGCGCCTAGAACCGCGAGACCACCGCGGCCGGCCATTTCCCTATGCACAATTACCAAATTACTACTTTGAACATTAATTAATTCATTACATTTTAATCCAACAAATGGGACAAAAGTTCAAAAGTTAGACACAATGGAACAAAATCAGAGACAAACACAGCAAACGCTTCAAAAGTTAGACAGAATGGAACAAAATCTTCGGAAGTTAGACACCACGCTTGAACAAACACGTGAAGATTTAACTAATGAGTTACATAACACTGAATCGAAATGTCAAGAAGTCTGTAATGACGTAAAAACACGAATTTGTGTGCATTTCATTTCTTAGTTATTGTAATTATAAAAAAAATTTCAAATCTGTATTGGGCTCTGCCCAAAACAATTTATAAATTTTTTGTGGGGAGCATGGGGGCTACGTAAGTAGGCTGTTTAGGTTTTTTTTATTGGTAACGCCACGTAGCGCTCTGTATGAAAATCACTGGCTGTGCTGTGTGCACTCTGTGGCTGGTTTGCATTGTTGTCTGCAATTGTAGTGTTGGGTAGCGGCAGCTGGATGTTAGCGGCGCGTAGCGCTGCGCAGTTGGAGGTGAGCCGCCAGCAGTGGTGGATGTGGGGAGAGAGATGGCGGAGTTTTGAAATTTGTAAGAATGGATGTCATGAACTGATATATATATATTATGACTATTAAGGTAAATACATTGTTTATTCTCTATTAAAATCTTTCATTTGCTAACAATTCCCTATCAGTAGTTAGTGCCTTCCGTAGTTTTAATTTTTTATTTAGCTGGCAGTAGTAGTGCTCGCTGTATTGCAGTGGTTCGAGTAACGAAGATTTTTGGTGAGGTAAGTGATTTGTGAAAGGTATAGGTTAATGTTAGACAGGGCCATTCTTTTGCAGGGATTATTGAAAGTCAGATTGCGTTGCGCTAAAAATATTGTGTGTCAGTTTAGCACAGTCTTGTAGAATTGTTCAAAGGGGACGTTTCAGAGTCTTCATAGAATGTAAAATCCTCGTTCATCGATGGAAGCAGTTGCTAGTGATGGAAGCAGACGCTAGTGACTCAGTGATAGCAATTCGTGTGCGTAGCTTCTCCTCCTCCAGAAGGATGCATATAGACACGCTGCGTGTGAGTTTAATTTCCGACGTGTCTTCCTGGAGGAGAAGCAGAATTTGTGTTTACCTTCGGACATGTTTTCTGGACAACGGGAGGAATTAGTCGAGCTGCATTTGTGTTTACATTCAAATGTGTTTTCCTGAAGAAATTACGCAACTAGTTGTACTGCTTACAGCTGCTCCTACTGCTTGTGTATTTCCTACAGGAGGAAACCGACTAGTTGTGGTGCATTGGTGTTTACGCTTGAAAGTAAACGTCAGGCACATGAATTTCTATCATAGTGTCGCTACGACCATTCATGGTCGACATATACTGATTTAATTTTGCTGACGTACGCTGCTGATGGACAAAGTTTTAAGAATATGACACAGTTACAGAGATAGTGATCACAAAATTAACACTATTACACTGATGCGTTTTTCCTTCTTACCTTTGTACAATTTTTACACTGCTAACATTACTTTGAATCTAGGAAGTTTGTTAATGATTTCCACTAACGGAGATTGTAATGTTCAGACGTTTTTGATGAAGGAAGCATATACCAATGCTTGATCATTGTTGAGTTTGCATTGTGTAAGAATACAGCCTCTTACCTTTCTTGCCCCGCTCTGTCGATGATTAATTTGTCACAATTAGTAATATTTAATGATCTGTAAGTGAAGATCAATAAGCACAACACATTA
This sequence comes from Schistocerca gregaria, assembly GCF_023897955.1. Classification (NCBI taxonomy): domain Eukaryota; kingdom Metazoa; phylum Arthropoda; class Insecta; order Orthoptera; family Acrididae; genus Schistocerca; species Schistocerca gregaria. The sequence goes on from NC_064923.1 coordinate 542,140,997, forward strand.
ATATTCCACTGCTGATTTATGAACTCCTTTGTCGATTGTTGTTATTGAATAACAATAATAAAACCAAACCACGATATCCTAATAAGACATCGCTTTCATGATTCAGTCTTTTACGACATTCACTGCATTCCAGTTAATGTTAAATATTCTTGTCACACGCCACCAACCGCTTATTAAGATGTCACATTAATGATGGCACTTAGCGACTGTTCTAAACGATTCCCTCTTAACGACTACGCCAAATGATTTCTGTACTAGCTTGCGTCCAAAAACAAGCAACTGCAGAACTTACTGTCGAGCTTTGCGAGGGTAAACTACGAGGGCGTCACAACTCACACAGGTTACATTTATTCTCATATAATGGTTCAAATGGTTCTGAGCACTATGGGACTTAACTGCTGTGGTCATCATTTCCCTAGAACTTAGAACTACTTAAACCTAACTAACCTAAGGACATCACACACATCCATGACCTAGGCACGATTCGAACCTGCGACCGTAGCAGTCGCACGGCTCCGGACTGCGCGCCTAGAACCGCGAGACCATCGCGGCCGGCTATTCTCATATAGACCGAAATGTAAAAACGATGACCTTATACACCCTAGACTCTCAAATTTTCTTCCTTGGATTCCTCATGCGAATGAAAACTCCTAAGTAAGAAATTCAAGACAAGGTCCTGACCGAGAACATCCAAATCGTCCAAGAAGGGTTATGTAATTGCAATAAAGATCGAGCAGTCGTTTACTTTCTGGTATGCCTGTAACTAATATACGTTTCGTGTACGTTTAACCAGTGTAATGGCATAGAATAAATATGTATATAGGGTTGGGCTGTTAATAAATCCCACAAAAATATAAAATATGTACAGATGAACAGATACACTGAGGTGTGGGTTTCTCCAAATAATAGCTGACAATATGGGGAATTTCCTGATATTTACAAGTAATTTTTCTCGTTTATAGTCACCGAAGTGCGACAGCGATTCTTTTTTTCTAAAGCAACTGTTTAGTTTTTTTGTGGCACTTGAGCTTGTAAGAGAACTTCAGTTAAATAACATGTATGTCACTTGATCAAATAGTATCACGATAACAGCGCCGCAAACCACTGTCCGACCAACAGGAGAAGAGGTTCCACAAATGTCTGCCCTACTATATCAAGTGTATGCAAGCACGTAAACAGGTATGGGTTTTTCTGTTTACCTGAACGCCTGAAGCCCATCAGTCTGTGTATGTAATGTGTGTGAAATCTTACGGGACTTCACTGCTAAGGTCATCAGTCCCTACGCTCACACACTACTTAACCTAAATTATCCTAAGGACAAACACACACAACCATGCCCGAGGGAGGACTCGAACCTCCGCCGGGACCAAACGCACAGTCCATGAGTGCAGCGCCCAAGACCGCTCGGCTAATCCCGCGCGGCCATCAGTCTGTGTTCTGATGTTTTAGCGATCAGATAACGTGCTCGTAAATCCGTTGAGACATTGACATTGTATGCGACACTTGAAAAAGTGAATGTCGTCAGTGGCGTATGTCGCGAAACCGTTAGTACAGCTGTACGGTTGTGTGGTGTAGAGCATTCATATCGTGCCAAGCACTCACGATCTGTCTTCGCAAACATTGTAAAAATGTGCCAGAAACTGAAAGAGAGGAGAATAAAATACGACAGTGAAAGAAAGAGCAACAGATGAAAGAAATAAAACTAACATCTTAGCAACAGTAACACACAATGCAAATGTCGCAAAGAGGGCTCTCTGAAGTACCAGCAGATCAACAAAACAGGCGTTCAGCAAACAATACAGTCCATCACATTTCATCCTCTTCATATTTCGCTGCATTTACAGCTTCGTGGCAATGACTTTCAAAACTTGGTTACAGTTCTTTGAATGTTATCTACGAAAAGATCAAATTGATTCATTTAAGGAAGAAGCAACATCTACAAACCATGGTCCAGTCAATCTTCGCAAAACGAGTAATCGTCACTTGAAAATCCACGCTGACTCAAAGAAGCGGATAAAAACAACACTCTTGGTCTATGAACGGTTGGTGTGTGTCTTTGAAGACCCACATCATTGATCCCGGTTTTGTTGATGGGAATCTAAATACTCTCCGATATCTCGAGTTTGTAAAGTATGCTGCTGCCGCAGTTATTAGAAGACGTCCTACACGACATAAGCTAGTGTGATACCAACAGAATGAATGAAGCTCCCATTCCGTACATGGGATGACAAACCCTCTTAAGAAAACATTTGGGGAGCGTGGTGGTTCAGGAAACGCAAAATGGTCTACTCTCTGACGAATCTTAACACTTCTGTACAGTTATCTGTGGTGAAAATTAAAACGAGAGCTCTCATAGGAAACAGCAACGACTCCAGAAAGCTTCAAATGGCCTCTAACACGGACCTTGGCTGCCGTTAGCTCCATGTGAAATTAAACGTGCACTACTGTTTCTCCACAATCATTTTATAGCGTGTAGCATTGCTCAAGGTCAATATTTTGAGCACTAGCACGTGAGAGATGATAAACGCACGAAGCGTACCCGAGTTACAGGGCAAACATTTGTGAAACCTCTTCTGACCACCAGACAGTAATTTGCGGCACTGTTATCTTGATAGTCTTTCATCAAGACACTACATGCTATAGAATGAAGGCTTTCACGACCGGATGACATAGCTGCTGGTAAACCTTTCGGGATGCAAAGTCATGGTCCAAGAAACTTTTCTGTTGCTGAGCGCCTTTGAGGATGTCCAAGGCAGTCCTGGAGAAACGTCAGCAACAAAATAATTTCTTGGACCACGACCTCACATCCCGAAAGGTTTGCCAGCAGCTACTACATGTTACGTCGCTTAAGTTCTCTTAAACCTTATTTCAGATGCCACAGAAAGAAGTATATAGTAGCATCATAAAAAAAACAAACTTGGCGCCGCAACTCGGGGACTATAGATCATAAAAATTTGCCATGTTGTCCGCTATAACTTGGCGAAAACCCCACTTCGATATATTTATTCCTTACAGATATGTTCGTGGTGGCCTGTCTTAGCTGCCTCACCATATATGAAAACATGAGAGTAGAGGAAAAAAGAGGAATTTGAATTGTAGTTGCAACAAAACAATCAAGAAGGACGGCACTTGTAAAGATGCTAATATGTAGTCAAAGACCACTTCCTCATTAACACAGTGTACGACTTCAATGTAGGCAACTCAGTTCTTCCTACACTAAAGTGGTATGCAAGCAATCCTTTGGGAATCAATAAAGGAAATGGAAGTTGCAGTTGATTACAGAAGTTCTATCGCTAAGCAAAAATAATAAAGAGCCGGAGTGTAAGGAAATGCTCAGAATCAGCCAATATTAATCAAGTCATTAAACAAGGCTTGTCACTGTTACCTACTCTTTTCAGTATTTATAGTGACGATGTTGCACACAAATGACTGATTGCATTAAATGACACTGGCTTATCACTGTTCTCTACCCTTTTTAGTGTTTATAGTGACAATGTCGTACACAAATGGTTGACTGCATTAAATTACACTAAGAAATGATAGTTTTAATGTCAAGACAGCGCTGTTTGCTGATGATCAGCTTGCAATAGGAGGATCTGAAAAAAATGTTCAAATTGCGGATGGTAATTTGAATCACATTGCCACAAGATAAGGAATAAAGATATCAACAAAAAAAAGAAATGGTTCAAATGGCTCTGAGCACCATGGACTTAACATCTGTGGTCATCAGTCTCCTAGAACTTAGAACTACTTAAACCTAACAAACCTAAGGACATCACACACATCCATCCCTAGGCAGGATTCGAACCTGCGTCCGTAGCGGTCGCGCGGTTCCAGACTGAAGCGCCTAGAACCGCTCGGCCACACCTGCCGGCAAATATATCGACAGATAAAAGAAAAGTGACGGATTTAAGCCCATGATAGCTATAATTGTTATATACGGCCACGTAATTGAAGAAGTAAGAGAGTTTAGAATTTCACAAATCAGATGATGTAGAGTTAAAATTAGCCAGATTCTGAAATTTCTGTGGTGCCATACAACATACATTGAAACGTAATCTACACAAAAAAAATCCTTAATTGAACTTAACAGAGTAATCGCTTTGCCTGGTTGCTGTTGACCTTAACGGATGATAGGCATGCAGGAACAAGCACATGGGGTTTGACATCACCTGCCTCATTCGATGCCATCTATCCAGAGGCCACAGCACTTACGCTCTGGTTGGATACAAAAGATAGGGTGCCAGGAGTAGTACGGTACTGTGGCTCTGTAGACAGTTTTGAAATCAAATTGATATGCAAATTAATTAAATTGATCAATTGACACCCCACCTCCTTTTCCACACACACCCCCACCCCACCTCCAGATGATGTAATGTGTTTTTCTCATTATGCAAGTGGGTCCCCACCCCTTCGCCTCCCCACTCTTCAAACTCCCCCACAACATTTGGCAAGAATTTCGAATTTTGGAGCAGTTCCGAAATTAGGGCGAATTTGAGAATATTCGAAGGCATTTCTTAGCTGCACTGACGTTTACACCCCCACCCCCCCCCACCCAGGTATTGGTGGAAAATTAAAAATGGTGGTGCCCTTTCTGCGATTCGAACACCGCTCCTTCTGGATGGAAAGCCCAAGTACACCCGCAACACATGGAAACTTTCCAGATGCAACACATGAAGGTTATGTTAGTGTATTATATTTATTTTGTTTGGGAAACTGAAGGGTGAAGATCGCTCGTAATTACGTAACTAATCATAAATATCGGTCCTAATTACACAACTACTATGTACACAGCACTCTACGCGGGGTGCCTAAAATTGCAATACAGATCAAAAATTGACGATGCCTTACAACTGGTATTACTCTGCTGAGAAAAAATTTCTCAATAACATTCAAAACTAGAGGCAGACATACTCAGACTCTACCCTTCACCTACAAGCTGGCCAGAAAAATGAAGGAGTGAAAGGTACCATCTTTATTTTTGGTGGGAATTGAGTTCATCGGACGAGATGCGGGTGTTGGACGAAGTGGAGTTTAATAAGAGTATTACCTGTAAGCACACAGCTGAGGAATATGTATGTCCCTGGTTGATGTCAGAGTTCGCTACGCACATCTCCTGCACCATTATTCGACACTCAACCTAGAACCCAGGCGATCGAAATTCAGGAAGGCCAATACATGCTACCGTAACTGATGGAAAATGTTTCACTGTTCTAAATACACAATGGAATTGTAAAAAAACCAGCACTCATAAACAATGGGTCAAAATGCCCCATATACACTGGGGTTTGAGAAAAATCATCGTAATAACACAACTACAGAAAAACGACCCCAGAAGATTGCATTAAGAGAGAGGGGTGGCAGTTGCGGCTGTGTCCTCCTCGGTGGGGTGTCACAAAGTAACCAACTTGGAGGCATCCTAACCTTCCCCCGTACCAACCGTCATCTCTCCCTCTTCTCACCTTAGGTAGTGATAGACGGATGTTCAATCTTGTCATTGATGGTCCACAAAGAGATCCTTCTGGCAGCACTGATATTCTGTCTCCTGTCTGCGGAAATCAGTCACATATAGACAAAGGACAAGATTAGGACGCTTCATGCAGCCTTTTAAACGTATTTCTCGAAAAGACTGGACCGCTGGAACAACAACGAAATTCTGGAGAAATCTCGAGATTACTTCTACAAACGTCCGCTGCTTGGAGAACAGGCCACAGAAACTGCCTACGCCGACCGTATCTGGGACCAGAACATTTGGCCAACTGCACTCGGAACAGCCTCCCGCCAATCTGGTGGCGGAGTCTTCAGTACGATGCGTCACCGATGAGCATGTGGCTGGGTGGTCAGTGCAATCGGTGCCAAGGAAAGCTACACATACACAACAGACTATGACGCCAGCATCTCTCATAAGAAAAGCTAGATAAATGGCAGTTGTGCTGACCACGGGTTGTCTACAAGGGCAGCTGTGACCTCCTATGGAACACGCCCCCACGCCTCCAGTAGTTCTGCCCAGAAGTGGACGCCATTGTGAGGGACAAAACACTTCACGGTAACAGTTGTATTTAACATCAACGAACCACCTATATTCGGGCATCTGTTAAAATGGAAAACACAATTGCAATGACATTAAAGGTCCTCTCGCCACGAAATAAGGCCGAGTCCAACTTCTTTTAATTTTATGAGCAAAAGCTGGTATAGTTTCCATGTTCAACTGCAAGAAACTATTCGCTTTTCTCTCTCTCTCGCTCTCTCTCTCTCTCTCTCTCTCTCTCTCTCTCTCTCTCTCTCTATCTCTCTCTCTCGCCCCTCCCCCCTCTCTCAGAACCTTTCGTTGTTTTGCAACACCCTTTGCCAAACTGCAGAGGTTGGGCTACACACCCTCTATACATGTCCAAGATGCACAAAATCGAAAAAAAGACTTCCGCTATTTTTCTGTGAAAAGTACCGAGCACTGCAGAATGTCCTCATAATTTCTAAGCCCTCCTTGAAGTAAAGAAGAATCCAGAATTTAAAATCTGAAGAAAAAACATCTATGTCAAGCATTTTCATTCACCTTGATAGGCAAGTTGCACGACCTGAGAGCGTTCCTCATATTCAAATCAGTGGCTGTAAATAAACTGACATGCATGTGTGTATTACAGACATTTCAGACACAAAAAATAACATTACAGAATATGACCTTTCACACCATTTGCTCACTTGTCGGAAGAAACACAATTATTTTACATTTGACAACAAGAAGCTATAATTCAAGTGCATGTTGCTGTTTTGTACACTGTGGCATGTAGTACTTTACCAATGTGATACTATATCACACTGGCGATAATGAAACAAATCGTGAGAGTCTGTCTTGCAACAGAATCTCCTATAAGATTTTATCACGTCTCTCTCTTCCAATACACTGAAAAAAACCGTCTGCATCCTTACTTTTGACCTTTATGCTCCCTGACACCCCTCTATCAACATTTGTGTCTCCCAGTAGGCAATCATTCGTAATAGTAGCAGATTCTTTCGTTCTAGTTTTGGAAGCAATTTGATCATCACAGCACGGGAAAAAACGCTATAATTTCTAAGTTCTACAGTGAGCTATAATTCAAGTGGTATATACTTCATAACTAGATGTAATGCAATATGAAGTAACTCTGAACTTGTGGTAACATCTATTTTTTAAACACCCAGTAATGATGATAATAATAAAATGAGTTATGAATTCACGAGAATAGATGCAGCCGATTTCTATTAGTTTCATGAGCAGAATCGCTATAGTTTCGAGAGAAGTATCTGAATCCAACTTTAACCAGCCATACCACTCCTTGCAATAGAATCTCCTATAAGACTTACATCTCGATCTTGCGATATATCGAAAAACAAATACTGTGTGTGTGTTGACATTGAGCACATAAAGTACACACATATTGCTCCATTGGAGCAGGTGGCCTGTAGTCGAAGTCGCTCCCACAGACCTGTCTAAAGGCCTGCTGACTGCATAGAAGGAATTATCAATCACAAGGGATGGCTCATGTGTTGTTTTTTCATAAGAAGATTACTACATTGTTTTTCAGCTGTAACGCATATAAGCAGTGTATGACAACAGCTTTGCACACCTCCAAACACTTAGTTTTTTACCATAACTTTGAGGTTTGTCAGATGCCAAACACATTTCGATCCCTTGGCTCTCACACAAAGCTGAACATCACATGGCGTATACTATACTGCTCACAAAACACAAAGGGTGGTAGAAATAAAACACAGAGGTGATGTTTCCCATTGAAAAAAGTGTGTAAGATATCACAACATATTGGGACAGGATGAATTTGCGACACTGCAGAGCATTTCCAAATATCTATCCCAAGATGAATCTCACGTTGCACAGTGACCGGGCAGCAGGCGTCTTAGTGTTCTGTTTTGCAGTGCATTGTTTCCCCACTTTGCAGTCATGCACCTGATTACTTTCCAGTGTCGACAATAGGCAGAAAGTGCTGTTCACAAAACTCTTTAGGTACCAGAAATAAAAAGATTTACTGTTGTCTTATTGACGGAAAAAATATGTGGATGGTATCACAGCATATGGAAACAGGATGAGTATGCAGAACTGAGGAACGCTTCCAAACGACTGCCTGAAGGTGACGAACTTTACATTTAGTCCCATGTTCCACAGTGACAAGTAGCAGATATCCAGTGTTCTTCAAGGCTCTCTTCATCTCAATCGTGTCTGTCAATCATTATGTCGTAATCAATAGCGTAATAGTGTATGGATGGGATGGGAAATACACCGTCCATATGGGACAATGTTCTGTAATATGCACTGCAGTTGATAGCATGGTTAATTGTAGTGTGAGGGATGCACTCCTGTCATCAAAATGAAAGAAATTGCTTAATATAGACGTTTTTTCTTCAGACTTTAAACTCTCATTTTTTCATCACTCGAATGATGATTTCGAAATTACAAGGACATTCTGCCATGGTTGTGAGTTTTTGCAACAAAACATTGCAAGATTTTTTTTTTTCGATTTGACGCAGGGTGGACATGTACAGTTCGTGTGTAGCGTAAGCTCTGCAGTTTGGTCATCTGTAATCAGCGGCGGTGCTGTAGTTTTTTTCACTTGGATGAAAGTCACTACATAATGGTCCCCTTTGAAAACCAAATAACGGAAGAGGTTTTCCAGCACAGTCATACTTAATTTTTCTAACAGCTGAGCGAAATAGGACATACTCAGACATTTCTCTCTTTACTTATTCTGATCATCACTAAACTGACACACAATATTTTTTAGCGCAACGCAATCTGACTTTCAGTAACCCCTACAAAAGAATGGCCCTGACTAACAATAACCTATACCTTCCATGAATCACTTAGCTCACAAAAATCTTCGTTACACGAACTACTGCAATACAGCGAGCGCCAATACTACCAGCTAAATAAAAGATTCTAACTACTGAAGGCACTAACTACTGATATTCATGGTTAGCGAAAGAAAGATTTTCATAGAGAACAAACAATGTATTTACCTTAATAGTGTTCAAAAGTCATAATATATATATCAGTTCATGACATCCAGTCTTACGAATTTCCTTTTCTGACGGACATACATCCAGATCGTCCGCTTTCAAAACTCTGGCATCTCCCTCCCCACATCCACCACTGCTGGCGGTTCACCTCCATCTGCCCGACGCTACGCGCTGTTCACATCCAACACTACACAAGCGAATATTCCAACAATGAGGCCAACCAGCCACAGCACAGTCAGTGAATTTCATACAGAGTGCTACGTGGCGTTACCATCATAAAAACCTGAACAGCCTACTTACTTAGCCCCCATTCTCACCACAAAAGAATTTACAAATTGTTTTGTGCATTGCCCAATACTGATTTGAAACAATTTTTAATAATTGCAATAACAAAGATATAAAATGTACACACTTATTGATACACTGTTGGTCAAAAGCAAAAATGGTCCTGATCATTCATCACTGTAGTAATTGCCGTTTTTTTTTTTTTTTTTTTTTTTTTTTTGCAATGTCTGAGCAGTAAAAGAAAATGCACACAGAAGTAGTGGATCTCACAAAAATCTTCGTTACTCGAACTACTGCAATACGGCGAGCGCCAATACTGCGAGCTAAATAAAAGTTTCTAAATACTGAAGGCACTAACTACTGATAAGCATAGTTAGCGAATGAAAGATTTTCATAGAGAACAAACAATGTATTTACCTTAATAGTGTTCAAAAGTCATTATATATATCAGTTCATGACATCTAGTCTTACGAATTTCCTTTTTCTGACGGACATACATCCAGATCGTCCGCTTCCTAAACTCTGACATCTCCCTCCCCACATCCACCACTGTTGGCGGCTCACCTCCAACTGTCCATCGCTACGCTCTGTTCACATCCAACACTACACAAGCGAATATTCCAAGAATGAGTCCAACCAGCCACAGACTGCACACAGCACAGTCAGTGATTTTCATACAGAGCACTAAGTGGCATACCAACATAAAAAAACCTAAACAGCCTACTTACAATGGAAGGGGGGGGGGGGAGAAAGTTGAGAATTGTATCCTGCATTTGAACATAAAAACTATACCGATTTTTGCTCATAAAACTAAAAGAAAGTCTACTGCACCTAATTTCGTGGAGATAGTAATTCTATTGTCGTCGCGGTTGTGTTATGCTTATTAAAAGATTCTCGCATATTGGAGACGTGCGGAGTTAAATACAACTGTTACACTGAAGGTTTCTCCCGCTCAGAACAGTGTTCGCTTCCAGACGGAAGCAATGGAAATGCGGGGTCATGTTCCATAGGATGTCACAGCTGCCCTTTTAAATAAACTACCCGCAGTGAGGATAGCTGTCATCTACCTCGCTTTTTTCTGAGGGACGACAGCGTTTCAGTCTATTGTGTACATGTAACTTTTGTCTGCAGCAGTAGCACTGTCTGTCCAGTCACATGCTCATCGGTAACACACTGTACTGAAGACTCCGCCACCAGATCGGCGGGAGTCTGCTCCAACCGAAGTTGGCTGAAGACTCTTCTCCCAGACTGTGCTGGCGGACTGTGTTAAGCACAGGCCGTGGCAGGTGCCTATTCTTCAAGCAGCAGACATTTGAAGAAGTGAGCTGGAGAGTTTTCCGGAATTTCAGAGTTGTTCCAGGGAGTCCAGTCTTTCCGAGAAATACGTCCCAATCCTGTCTTTTGTCTAATTGTGACTGATTTCCGTAGACAGTATATCAGTGTCACCAGAATGATCTCTTTGTGAGTCATCAGTGAGAAAATAGAACAGACCTCTATCCCTACCTGTGGTGAGGAGACGGAGGGATGAGAGGTGGTAGGGGTAGAGAGTAAGACTGCCTCTAAGTTTGTTAGCTTGTGACTGTCCATAGAGGAGAATACAGCTGCAACTGTCGCCTCTCTGCCCGCATCTCGTGGTCGTGTGGTAGCGTTCTCGCTTCACGCGCCCGGGTTACCGGGTTCGATTCCCGGCGGGAATCTCTACCTAGTGATGGCTGGGTGTTGTGTGATGTCCTTAGGTTAGTTAGGTTTAAGTAGTTCTAAGTTCTAGGGGACTGATGACCACAGCAGTTAAGTCCCATAGTGCTCAGAGCGATTTGAACCATTTTTTGTCACCCCTCTCTCCTGATGCAATCTTCTGGGTCGCTTTTTGCAGTAGTTTTTCCCAATCACTAGTACATGTTTTGCACCAGTACCTGTCTTCATCACTATACACCGGGTTAAAGAGAATACTGGAGCCGTAGCAAGTACGAGCAAGTCGTAATAGAGATGTGAGACAAGAGTGAAGCTTACCACGCACATTTTTTAATATTTGTGCTGCCTTCTTCCAGACACTTAATTGTCAATTGCAGAATATTCATGTAGAAGTAGATGTAGACTGGAAAGACCAAGGTTATCCAAGATATTGACGTAGCATCAGGTCGACCGGATAAACAAACGAAGTTATCTGACGGCCACATAATTCTAGAAGAGAGTCAGGATGATCTGCACAGGGCAGTATATCGTCTAAAGCAGATACACAGGTACTACAATTTTAAAAAGCCTCGCAGGGCGATTAATATTATGAATTTGAAAGGATAAGACCCTATACGTTCGAAAACTAAATTATTGTATGGTCATCTTTTAGAACTCGTTCCACGTTGTTACTTCTCAGCTACCAACTTGAAAACCACATACAGAGTAAATTAAATGCATATGAGGTGTAGTGTCGTGCAATACATAAAACGCTAGGGAACAAAGTGCGAAAAGAAACAAAAATAAAATTATATAAAGTAATGTCTGCACACGTTTTAGCAAACGGTCCAGAGACGTCATAATTACTAAGCGAAGGCGACAAGCGTATACTGGCTTCCGAAATGAAATTTATGAGACACATAAAAGGTTGCATTCACAGGTTGCAATAAAAAATGAAATCATCAAAGCTGAGTGATGGATTTATTCAGTTAACAAATTAATACAACAAAAGAGAGTGAAATGCTTAGAACAGATTGATAGGATGTCAAGAGGAAGACCAACAAAGCAAGGATTGAACTACAAATAGCACAGAAAACGAGATGCCGTACGAACATGGAAGAGATGGCTAGGTTTGGATCGGAACAGGTGAACGGCATACCCCTTCCAATGTCAACACAGCACTACTATTTAGGAGGTGTAAACTTTAAATACATAGATACAGATTTTCCGTGATTTTCCTAAATCACTTGTATAGGACATGGGATATTTCTTTCTCATCCTTGCCCAGTAAATCTTTGTCTGCAGGTGATCAAATCACCAGCGAGCTGTTGAATCCTATATGCCATGAGCGTCTACGGTGACGGAGAATCACTCAAGTAACAAATAAGTCGTTGCGATTTCTTTGTCAACCTCTCTATAATACCCTTATGTATGACAGTTGCCCAGAAAGTAATACACCGCATTTTTTCTTCAACAATTCTTTATTGAACATAATGAAAATTACACACACGAAAGAATTGTGTTTTATCCACACACACTATTTCTCCACGTGATCTCCGTTCTATGGCCTTCCTCCAGCGTGAAACAGTCGTGTGTATGCTCTGTCGGTACGAATCCTTGCCTAGTGGTAGCGTCAGTCCTCCACTGTGTGAATCATTTCCTCATCGTCCACAAAATGTCTTCTACGAATGACATCTTTTAATGACCCAGACAAGTGGAAGTCCGAGGTGGCTAGGTCAGAGCTGTAGGGTGGATGGAATAACACTGTCCAGCCCTCTTTTGCAATGTGTTCAGCAGTCCTCAGACTTGTGTGGGGCTGAGCATTATCCTGTTGCAGCAAAACTTCTGCTGGGTTGCTGTGCCGTCGAAGTCGCCAGAAGCTCGTCTTTTGTTAATGTGTTGACTTATGCTTCTGAATTAATGGTACTGCCTCGTGGAATCAGATCAATGAGTCACACCTTCACAGTCCCAGAACACGGTGATCATCTTACCCGCGAAACAGTTACTTTGAATTTTTTCTTGTATGGCGAGCGGGAATGGCGTCATTCCGTCGACTGTCATTTTGTTTCAGGCTCAAAAGCTAAACCCAGGTTTCATCACCTGCCACAATCCGGAACAAGAAGGTCTCCCGCTCAGCTTCAAAAAGTTGCAACAAATCCTGACAAATGTTTTTTCTATGCGATTTGTGATCCACCGTTAGACACCTCGGGACCTATCTTGCACACACTTTTGAACATCCAAGAGTGCGGATAACTGCAGCCACACTTCCTTGGCTGACTGACAGATGCAGCGCAGACTTCCGAGCCTTAATGTGTCTGTCATCGCGAATGACATCAGCTCGCTGCAACATGTCAGGTGTGACAGCCACGGATGGTCTCCCGTCAGCTGCAAAATCGTGGAGCTCCGCCGAACGGCCTTTAGATGATCATACCCTCCGTATGGCTGTACTTTGTCGACAGCAGATGCTCCATAGACTTTGCACAAGAATTTGTGAATATTGTCCACAGTTTCGTTCTCTGCAGTGAGAAACTAAATAACGGCACGTTCCTTGTAACGTACATCACCTACAGACGCCATTTTGAAACTGTCTTGCAGTTACGCTAAGTGTCGGAAGTGACAGAAAACTCACGCTCACGCATCAAATATTACGTACGTCACATTTCGCATTCGTAGCATTGTTTTCTGCTGGGAGAAAAATACGGTGCATTACTTTCTGGAAAACCCTTGTAAAAAATGGTCCAAATGGCTCTGAGCACTACGGGACTTAACATCTGAGGTCATCAGTCCGCTAGAACTTAGAACTACTTAAACCTAACTAACCTGAGGACATTAACACATCCATGCCTGAGGCAGGTTTCGAACCTGCGACCGGAGCGGTCGCGCGGTTCCAGACTGAAGCCTCTAGAACCGCTCTGCCACACCGGCCGGTCCCTTGTAAAAGCGCTTGAAAATGAACTAGTATCGAAACTTACCAATCGCACAACGAGTAAAGCATATAATCGTACAGCCTACCACCGACCTTTCCTGTGTAACTGCAATTAACTTTTGTTTAACTTCAGATTCAACATATATAAGGACTAAGTCTGCCGACTGCTCAAAAGAAAAAGAAATGTGTTCGTTAGTAGGCGTGTTACGACAAAGAATCGTTGTGCACTTCACTTATCACTACAGAATTGGAAGAACCGTACTACGCAGTCAAGTGTCTGCCTCTCATCGCGATAAACCATGAAGTCGAAAAAAGATTACATTCGTTCATGTCTGTATACTGTCCTCGTTTCTAGGTGAATAAATTGCATGTCATTTTATTTGGCTATTTTCATGTTCCTGACTTGTGAGTTGCTTATCTGTATCTTTCACTGACTTTTAATTTTGTTAATGGAACTACCTAAAATAAAACTGACATACCTTTCTCAACTTTGTTTCAGAATACCGCGTCTGTAAGCTGACCGAACTGAAATGTATTGCGTACATTGACTGTAAGTATACATTTATTATTATATTTTTTATAAACTGCAATGATACAAAGTTTGTAAAACCTTTCATACGAAAGGACTTATTGAATTTTCTCTTTCGTGTAGCATAATTTAAGATTCAAACATAATTGCTACTGTTAAAGTAAGAGAAAGATTTCCTCCATTTGTGTTAATATCACTAAAGTTTTTCAGTGACATCATTTGCGCTGTGCTGAACTTGTAGTTTCTTGCTGTTAGTCTCTATACTCATCAGTTCAAAATCACATATCTGCTCGACAACTGATATTAACACAATTTCGGTACTCCGCCTCTGCCCTAGCGAAAACTGATAACCTCAGGTTGACCAGGAGATTTTCAGGGAGAACAGTATACGTAGGTTAAGAGGGTCAGTCACTTGCATTCTGAAGCAGTGTTGAGTATTTCATCAATATTCAGTGTAAGTAAATACAATAACGAAGTGAATAATACTCAATCTTAAGTGAAAACGGCGACATTGTTCAATAAGAAAAAAGAAATCATATATATGAGTAAATTAGACTAAATCCAGATGAGGAAACGTAGGATTATGTTTGTCTCCTTGACACACGATGCGCAGTAAAGGATTAAAAACATTAAGGAGCACAAAATTTATGTAATGTAGCGTACAGACTTATTTGGGCATAATTGTGTGAGCCTGAGCAGTGTACTGCAGCAGCAGTGACAGCGGGTGAGTGCAGGATGTTGTCATGTATTAATGCAAGAACGTCGATACAGTGTTACCAGGCACGTTAGCTTTCTGAAAGCCAGCAAGTGATTTTCACGTTGGTAATGGCAGTGGTGTTGTAGGATACACGACGTAGTGGTGCAAATCCACAACAAGCGTCACCGGCTGGAGGTTAAGACAGAGCAATACCTGTATGCTCTAACTCTGTCCCGGACTTAGAGCCATGGCGCTGCATGCCATCCCAGATCTACTTCAGCAGCTTGACTGATTCCCGCCCAGGGCCAGCAAATCGTTCTCCGTACAATCCAGCCACCTACTGGCGTCCCATCCTCCACCCACTCCCACCATCCTGGCTGACAGTTACCCCACACTGCTGAAAAATGAAATGTCGTGTGGCGAGGGCCTCCCGTCGGGTAGACCGTTCGCCTGGTGCAAGTATTTGGATTTGACGCCACTTCGGCGACTTGCGCGTCGATCCACACTGCTGAAGTGACAGAGGCAATGTGATAGCGACATGCACATATATATATGACATTAGTATCGCAAAAACAAACTATGAAACGGGGCGGTGCATTGGTGGAACTGTCATTTTTACTCAGGTGATTCATGTGAAAAGGTTTCCGACGTTATTATTGCCACACGAAGGGAAGTAACAGACTTTGAACGCTGAATGATAGTTGGAGCTAGACGCAGGAGTCACACCATTTCGAAAACAGATGGTGAATTGAATATTTCGAGATCCACAGTGTCAAGAGTATGCTGAGAACACAAATTTCAGGCCTTACCTCTCATCATGGACAACGCAGTGGTTTACGACCTTCACTTATCGAACGAGAGCAACGGCATTTGCGTAGAATTGTCAGCGTTAACAGACAAGCAACACTGTGTGAAATAACCGGAGGAGTCAACGTGGGACACACGACGAAAGTGTCCATTAGGACAGAGGGACGAAATTTGGTGTCAGTGGCCTATGGCAACAGATGACCGACGCGAGAGCCTTTGCTAACAGCACGTCATCGCCGGCAGCGCCTCTCCTGGGGCGTACTGCTCCATGCACGGAGGTATTGTTCTAACCTAGGGGTTTGTTAGTTATTGGTAGCTCCAATGTTAGGTGGGTCATGGAGCCCCTCAGTAACATAGTGTGCTTGCCGGGGGACATTGTGTGGGATCTGGCTCTTCCGGCGGCTATAGAGCGGGCGGGGTGCAGCCAGCTGCAGACTGTTGCACATGTCGGCACCAGCAGTGCCAGTCGTCGGGGTTCCGGGGAAATCCTTGGGTACTTTCAACGGATGGCTAAATTGGCGAAGGCGGCCTCCATCTCTCGAGGAGTGGAAGCCAAGCTGACGATTTACAGCATCGTACCCAGGGTGGACCGGGATCCTCTGGTTTGGAGTCAAGCGGAGAATCTAAACCAGAGGCTACGTCGACTCTATGACGAAAATGGTTGTACATTCCTCGACGTACGCTATGGGATGGAAGGTTGTAGGACGCCCCTGTATAGATCAGGGGTGCACAACATACAGGAAGCAGCTACATGGGAAGCACAGTACTTGTGGCGTGCACATGGGGTATTTTAGATTAGGTTTCTCCCCCCGGGAAACAAGCCGTTGGCCTGAAAAATTACCAGTTCATGACAATGATCTGAGTGTGACAACTGTAAAAATTGTTAGTTCGCCTAAACAGGACGTTCCGAAGGATTTAAAATGGTAAATCTCATGTTAGTAAATTGTCAAAGTGTCTGCAGCAAGATCCCCGAGTTACCCTCCGAAATAAACAGTAGTAATGCCAATATTGTGTTAAGTACCGAAACCTGGTTGAAACCAGACATAAACAGCAGTGAAATTTGGAACTCGCATTGGACAATGTTTACGAAGGATAGGGCTGCTGGTATGGGAGATGGCGTGTTCATTGCAGTTAAAAACTGTTTAAACTCAATTGAGATCTATACTAGGCCGGGCTGTGAAATAGTCTGCACAAAGCTGTCAATCAGACGATGAGTAACCAATGCATTAGAATGTTGTTATAAACCACCAAAATCCACAACAAAAGTCGTAGAACGTTTCAGGGAAAGTCTTGAGTACATAGGAAATAAATATCCAAATTATCCATTAGTTATAGGTGGAGACTTTAATGTGGCGTCCATTGACTGGAAACTTACACGTTTATCACAGGGGGTAGAAGCAATGACTCTTGTGAAATTATTCTAGGAGCGCTCTCAATTGATTAGAAAACCGACTCGAGATGGCAACGTATTATATGGAGACCAACAGACCTGATCTTTTTAAGGAAGGTAATCTAGAAGAAGATATTAGCGACCAAAATGTCGTTGTGGCTTCTATGTCGGTGGAAGCTCTGAAAAGAAAACAAGCGTAGAGTTTTCTTGTTTGAGGAAGCAAATAAAAGTGTCATTAATAAATATCTTCATCAATTCCAAGCATTCACCGCGAGATATTGAGCATCTTTCGCCGGAATTTAAAAGTATAGTCCACCACGTCATAGAGACATATGTGCATAGCAAAAATGTATGGGAGGGAAAGGATCCACGTGGATTCAAAAAACATAGTAGGAAGTTGTTGAGCAGCAGAGAATTTTGCACAGTCGTGTTAAACGTAGTCACTGCCCCGCTGACAAACAGAAATTATGCGAAATGAAAGCAGCTGTCGAAAGGTCAATGAGAGATTCTTTCAACGAATTTGAAAGCAACATTTTATCTGTAGATTCTAAAAAATACCCAAAAAATTATGGTCGTACGTAAAATCTATGAAATCTAAAAATAATTCAATATCTGCTCTTGCTGACAGTACTGGTAATGTAACGAATGATGATAAGGAGAAGGCAGAAATTCTAAACCTAGCTTTCAAAAACTCGTTTACGGTAGAGGACTGCAGCACCATTCGCCATTTCAGTTATCGAACAAAGGCAAGGATGACTAACATAGTGTTTAGTGTATCTGGTATTGTAAAACAGTTAAGATATTTAGACGCCAGGAAGACATCTAACCCAGACTGTGTCCCCGTAAGATTATTTGTTGACTATGCTACAAATATAGCATCATTATAATCCATCATCTATCAGAGATCATTGGGACAGAGGAAAGTTCCACGGGACTGGAAGAAGTCCCAGGTCATAGAAATCTATAAGAAGGGTAGAAAATCGGATGCAGATAATTACCGGCCAATTTCACTGACATCGATTTATTGTAGAATCATGGAACATATTTTGTGTTCAGACATAATGACCTTTCTAGACTCTGAGTAATTGATCCGCAGAAACCAGCACGATTTTAGAAAACAGCTGTCATGGGAGACACAGCTGGCCCTCATTGTGCATGATATAAAACAGACTCCAAATACCGGCTCCCAGGCTCGACTTTCGCACTGCCGCTTGCTCCAAAAAGTGCGGCTTACGTTCTATCCGATGACATATGCGGTTGGACAGAAAGTTGTCTAACAGTCAGAGAGCAGTATGTCGTCCTGAATGGGGTTACTTCAACACAAACAAGCGTAACTTCAGGTGAGCGATCTCGTTGATGGTACTGACACTGTTTGCCGATGATGCTGTAGTCTACGGGAAAGTAGTATCACACGAAAGTTGTGAACAAATCAATGAGGACTTTCAGAAAGTAATTGCGTGGTGCAATGACAGGCAGTTATCTCTCAATATTAGTAAGTGTAAGCTACTGCGTATAAAAAAGCGAAAATCCTCATTAATGTACGAGTAGAAAATAAATGCCCAGTCATTGGAAGCGATAACTTCCGTCTAGTATCTGGATGTACCTATTCGAAATGATCTCAAATGGAACGACCAAATTACGCAAGTAACGGGTAAGGCGAACTCCAGATTGCGGTTTATTGGTAGAATCCTGAAGCGATGCAGTCCTTCAACAATGTAAATTGCTTACAATACTTCAGTTCGTCCAGTCTAAGAGTACTGTTCGTCTGCATGGGACCCTTACCGGTTGGGTCTCATTCAAGAGATTGAGAAGGTCCAAAGAAGAGTGGTAAGATTCGTAGCTGCTACATGTAGCCATCGCGCGATCGTTACAAATATCATAGAAAGTTTGAAGTTGTGAACACTTCTAGACAGACGACGCGCTTAACGGAAGGGGCTGATTCCCAAATTCTATCTTCACCGAGGATGTAGAGCATATACTATTACCACCAACTTACAAATCGCGCAATGATCCGCGAGTGGAGCAGAGAGAGAGGGGGGGGGGGGGAGGGGGGATATGACTTTGGCGCGAATAGTACCCTCCGCCACACACCGATTGATGGCTAGCGGAGTATGTATGTAGATGTAGATGTAGAACCTGTTGTGTGTGTCATCGGTATGCTACGCAGTGTATAAAGTCTAGATGGCCCATGATATCATGTAAAGACTAGTTTGTGATGTGTTTTTGAAGTTATAATTTCTTTATATTTAATTGTGTATAATGGAGAGTAAGAGAGCCGCTATGGCAGAGTCGCTGACGCAAGGTTTGCTAGAGCCTGAAGCAGTACGGATATTGTTAGAGATGATAGCGCAGCTGACAGCGGATAAGAACAATTACATTGGCAGTTGACAATTATGGACGAAACGTTAACATAACTTCAAGTACCTCACTAAGAAGTACATCCAACTGTCGCTGGATTACTTGTCCCCTTTTCCGGAAAATCATCTGAGGATGTGCGTCCTTCATAGAGGATATAAGATCTCGGTGGTCGGATCGGTAGTGAGTTGTTGTCGGTAGCAAACTGTGAGTAGTGGGAAGAGGGACAACGTACGTGAGGTATACAGAACGATTACAGAATGCAGCAAACTTTGAGCAGTTGGAGAAGGAACTTTTGCAGAGATAAAAAAAATTGAAAAGTGGGAGCTATTTTTGGGAGTAGTTGAGCTCCACCGTGAAGTTTCATGAGGAAACTGGAAGATTTTGTGGACATGATAAGGAAAGTTAATTTAAACACGTACAAACTGGGAGAGCGATGCAGTAAACCTAATTTTGTTGACAGAAGCTGAGCAGAGGACTCTCGATGCTTTTCTGAAGCTTCCATCAGGGGTATCAAAAACTGTGCATATAGGTGCACTAACGGATCTACATGCTTCTCTTAGGTTAGCGATGGAATATGAAGACACTGACTTATCAGCAGGGGTAGAAGGCCAGAAATTCCTTTTTGCCATAGCGAGTCTCCTTTTGATGCCCTCCTTGCTCCGTCCGTCATTGGTTATTTTACTGCCTAGGTAGCAGAATTCCTTAACTTCATTGACCTAGTGACCATCAAACCTGATGTTAAGTTTCTCGCTGTTCTCATTTCTACTACCTCTCATTACCTTCGTCTTTATCCGATTTACTCTCAAACCATACTGTGTACACATTAGACTGTTCATTCCGTTCAGCAGATCATTTAATTCTTCTTCACTTTCACTCAGGATAGCAATGTCATCAGCGAATCGTATCATTGATATCCTTTCACCTTGTATTTTAATTCCACTCCTGAACCTTTCTTTTATTTCCATCATTGCTTCCTCGATGTACAGATTGAAGAGTAGGGGCGAAAGGCTACAGCCTTGTCTTACACCCTTCTTAATACGAGCACTTCGTTCTTGATCGTCCACTCTTATTATTCCCTCCTGGTTGTTGTACATATTGTATATGGCCCGTCTCTCCCTATAGCTTACCTCCACTTTTTTCAGAAAAGTTTTTAGAAGATTTTAGAAATACCGATGGGATGTTATCTATTCCTTCTGCCTTATTTGACCGTAAGTCCTCCAAAGCTCTTTTAAATTCCGATTCTAATACTGGATCCCCTATCTCTTCTAAATCTACTCCTGTTCCTTCTTCTATCACATCAGACAAATCTTCACCCTCATAGAGGCTTTCAATGTATTCTTTCCACCTATCTGCTCTCTCCTCTGCATTTAACAATGGAATTCCCGTTGCACTCTTAATGTTACCACCGTTGCTTTTAATGTCACCAAAGGTTGTTTTCACTTTCCTGTATGCTGAGTCTGTCCTTCCGACAATCATATCGTTTTCGATGTCTTCACATTTTTCCTGCGGCCATTTCGTCTTAGCTTCCCTGCACTTCCTATTTATTTCATTCCTCAGCGACTTGTATTTCTGTATTCCTGATTTTCTCGGAAGATGTTTGAATCAACTGAAGTATTTCTTCTGTTACCCATGGTTTCTTAGCAGCTACCTTCTTTGTACCTATGTTTTCCTTCCCAACTTCTATGATGGCACTTTTTAGAGACGTCCATTCCTCTTCAACTGTGTTGCCTACTGCGCTATTCCTTATTGCTGTATCTATAGCGTTAGAGAACTTCAAACGTATCTCGTCATTCCTTTGAATTTCCGTATCCCACTTCTTTGCGTATTGATTGTTCCTGACTACTGTCTTGAACTTCAGCCTACTCTTCATCACTACTATATTGTGATCTGAATCTATATCTGCTCCTGGGTACGCCTTACAATCCAGTATCTGATTTCGTAATCTCTGTCTGACCATGATGTAATCTTATTGAAATCTTCCCGTATCTCCCGGCCTTTTCCAAGTATACCTCCTCCTCTTGTGATTCTTGGACAGGGTGTTCGCTATTACTAGCTGAAACTTGTTACAGAACTCAATTAGTCTTTCTCCTCTTTCATTCCTTGTCCCAAGCCCATTTTATCCTGTAACCTTTTCTTCTACTCCTTCCCCTACAACTGCATTCCAGTCGCCCATGACTATTAGATTTTCGTCCCCCTTTACATACTGCATTACCCTTTCAATACCCTCATACACTTTCTCTATCTGTTCATCTTCAGCTTGCGACGTCGGCATGTATACATGAACTATCGTTGTCGGTGTTGGTCTGCTGTCGATTCTGATTAGAACAACCCGGTCACTGAACTGTTCACAGTAACACACCCTCTGCCCTACCTTCCTATTCATAACGAATCCTACACCTGTTATACCATTTTCTGCTGCTGTTGATATTACCCGATACTCATCTGACCAGAAATCCTTGTCTTCCCTCGACTTCACTTCACTGACCCCTACTATATCTAGCTTGAGCCTTTGCATTTCCCTTTTGAGATTTTCTAGTTTCTCTACCACATTCAAACTTCTGACATTCGACGCCGCGACTCGTAGAACAATATCCTTTCGTTGATTATTCAATCTTTTTCTCATGGTAACCTCCCCCTTGGCAGTCCACTCCCGGAGATCCGAATGGGGGACTATTCCGGAATATTTTGCTAATGGAGAGATAATCATGACACTTATTCAACTACAGGCCACATGTCCTATGGATACACGTTACGTGTCTTTAATGCAGTGGTTTCCCTTGCCTTCTGCATCCTCATGTCGTTGATCATTGCTGATTCTTCCGCCTTTAGGGGCAATTTCCCACCCCTAGGACAAGAGAGTGCCCTGAACCTCTATCCGCTCCTCCGCACTCTTTGACAAGGCCGTTGGCAGAATGAGGCTGACTTCTTATGCCGGAAGTCTTCAGCCGCCAATGCTGATTATTTATCAAAATTTATGCAGTGGAGGGGATCGAACACGGGACCGAAGACGTTTTGAATATGAATCAAAGACGCAATCCCCTCTTTTTTTTTTACTCTCATTTTGTTCCCATTTGTTCGTTGCATCTGCTCCGGGCGTACGTCGTAAGACATCCATTTATGTTCGTGGTTGATCGATGGACTCAGTTATTTTTATTACAGAGGGCACATAACCCTCTGACCGAACACGCTGAGCTACCGTGCCGGCTACCCCTAGACCACGGGTACCCTTTCATAGCATAACCACTCACATAGTACTTGAGGAAGGGTATGAAATTCATATAGTCAGACGACGAGGCAGAGGGTAAATTTGAAGAATTATAAAGAGTTTCGAGATCAGCCCAGTTCTAGTATTTCCAGAGTTCCTGAAAGAGTTTCTTCTTTCATGCAATGCATCTAATCATGCTTTTGGATATGTATTAAGCTAGGAGATAAACGGCGAAGATTGTCCTGTAGCCTAGACGTTGAAACAGCTGAATGTGTTAGCGAAGACCTATTCAACGATAGAGAAAAAGATGCTGAACCTTATTTATGGTGTCGCGCATTTGTCAGAGAAAATTTCGAGTAGTGACCGAACCACGCTGCTTTGAAGTGTCTATTGGGACTGAAGGATCCATTTACGTGCCTAGGGCTCAACTAATTCTAGTAGAAACCTATACACAAGCCAGGCGAAAAGCATGGAATGTGGGTGCATATAAGGAGAAAGGTAGTAGTATTGAAAGTGCTGCGTCATAGTCTTGACTTGTGGAGTGACAGGCAGCGCAGAGCACTGACACTGACTGCAAACACTATAGGACGCAGTCGTCCGCCCCCCCCCCCCCCTCCGTAACTGAGTGGTCAGCGCGACAGAATGTCAATCCGAAGGGCCCGGGTTCGATTCCCGGCTGGGTCGGAGATTTTCTCCGCTAAGGGACTGGGTGTTGTCCTAATCATCATTTTATCCCCATCGAGGCGCAAGTCGCCGAAGTGGCTCCAGGTCGAAAGACTTGCACCAGGCGAACGTTCTACCCGACGGGAGGCCCTAGTCACAAGACGACGGCAAGACGCAATCACACCTGATGTCATGTGGCACACTGCTGTGTAAGCAAACAAGGCTGGGGCTCTACGTACGTTAGCAGTACCAGTGAAATTTAAGGAGAAGCACATGATTATCATGTTATTTGATCATTCACAACAGAACAACAAATTGGAGAATGGCGGAGAGATACTGGTAGACAGGAAACAAATCAGATGTTGAGCAATACAGGAGGAATTGAAACAGTGTGCGCAGTGAGCAAACCTGTAAACATCTGCCACTTCAGAGGCTACCAGAAGCATAAAAACCATTTGAAATGATTGGAATTGATGCATTACGACTCCTCACCCATCCACCAGCATGGAACGGATTCGCATTGACAATAATAGATCACTTTTCGCGATACGTTGAAATAGTTGTTACGCCAAACCATCAAGCAGTGACAGGTGCACAGCCACTGGTTAACGACCAGATTCAATTTGGAGTGCCAGGTAAGACAATTACAGGCCACGGTACGAATTTCATGTCAGAGCAATTGAAGGAGCTGTGTTGGTTGTTGCATGTGAAGAAGTTAATAACTAGTCCTCTTCACTTGCAGCCCAGTGCTAGAACAGAATGGGAACATAGAACAATAATTGGCAAATTGTTAAGTTACTATGTGTGCAACTGTTACTTCTAAGGTATGGCATGTCACCATATAATTGAGAAATACACACTAATACTTGCTTTTCCCCATATGAGCTGGTGTTTGGTCATAAAATGTCGTGATCATTCTATCTGATAAAGGCAAGGAAGGTAAAGATGGGGAGCCAGTCTGTGGTTTTCCGTAAACCGCACGAGAAGTATGGAAGAAAGGCGAATACGAAATAGGCTTGCTGGTGGCAGCAACCTTCTGAACAGAAAGGGAGAGAGGTATTTGTCACTATCATCAATATGTGATAATTAGAGGGCAAGAATGGAAGGCAGACAAATATTGCAGTTTTTCACCTGAACAGAACTTCTCACGGTTACAGAAAGCACAGACAATGCTACCGCCTGAGTTCAGCCTGTTTATGGAACCCAGCAAAAAAAAGTTGCTGTTCTACTACCACATAGCGTAACCAGAAATGAAAATTTGCCCAGCGCAATCGTATATTCTAACTCCATTCCTGGTAACAGAAAGACATGCACAGTTGAAGCAGTATGCTATCCGTAAGTACCTAGTGAAGTGTGGTGCTCTTGGAAGGCTCGTGCAGGTGACAATCCGTGGGTTCTTAATGTTTGGGAATATGGTAGCAGGCATGAAATAGTGAGAGAGGAAGTGTTGCAACATCGTCAAAGGGACAACGTCACAGTACTGGAGTAATAAAAACCAACCTGAGCACATGCGTGGTACATTTGTTCTTAGATAGACAGAAGGGACTGTGGAACTCAGAGTGCATTTCCGTCAAGCAGGTTTTTGACTGGATTTACTCCACTTATGATTTTTTTTGTTTTGTTTTGGGGAATGGAAAAATAGAGGAACCAGCGGGCCGAGGTATGTGGACTGCAGCCTTGGCAGCAGCGTCAGCGGCATCGTTGCCCATCAGAGAGATGTGGGATGTGGCCAGGGATACAGATAATCACTACAGTGACTCCATCAGAAGTGAGCAAGTGACAGTTTTCTTGGACCCGTTGCTTTAAAGGGTGGAAGTTGTACAGCACACAGAGCCTCTGAAGGTCACTAAGAGAGTTGAAGGAAATGACACAATAAATAAACCTACGTCTTCTTATGTACTGCATGGCCTGATACAGGGCAAAGAGCTCGGCTGTAAGTACTGAGCAGTGTTTTAGAAGCCAATACCGAAAACGGTCGGTGCCAACGACGAAGGCATATGCGACACCATGGTTGTCCGAAAGCACTATCGCGAAGTTCTGTGCGAAGATCGAGAAACTTAACAGCCATAGAGTGAGGCAAGAGTAGTGTCCTTAGGAAGCGAGTGTATTCCAAGGCAAACATGTGGTGAAGCGTTCAATCCATTAAGAAAGTGACGGGTAGCTTTAAGCCACCGGAGGAGCGAACTCCAGGAGAAGAGGGACGCGCCCCATACTGGCTATCAAAGGAGTCATCGAAGAAGAAGGCATAGGATGAGTGGCCAGGCAACAGTTCTGCTGAGGAGAAAATCACGGCGGTATGATAGCACTAGTTCGGCAGCTTCTGCATACAGACTCTCAACTGGGCTAATTCAAATGGCACTAGTGGCCAAACGGATGTCACGATGGTTCAAATGGCTCTGAACACTATGGGACTTAACATCTGTTGTCATCAGTCCCCTAGAACATAGAACTATTTAAACCTAACTAACCTAAGGACATCACACACATCCATGCCCGAGGCACGATTCGAACCTGCGGCCGGAGCGGTCACGCGGTTCCAGACTGAAGCGCCTTTAACCGCACGGCCACACCGGCCGGCTGTCTCGATGGTTGATTGTATTGAGGCCGCATAAGATGGACGAACATGGAGATGCTTAAACGAATCACACATAGCCAAGTTTCGAACAGACAAGCGACCGGTACAAATGGAGGAGGGAGCTCCGATCTGTTCCCCAGGAAGTACAGCTACGGACATGTAGGACATTGAAGGACTGCGTAAGCGGATGGTGAGGTAAGACATGTGAGAGAACCAAGAAAGTTTCCTATCGAGCATTTCGTATTTTCAACGAACAAAAGAGCAACAGGCCCAAGATGTAAATATGGTAGAAGAAACCAATTGCGCCGCCAGAAATTCATACAAATGGTTTTGTCAGCGGAAAAGCTAAAGCCATTGTCGATGCTCTACGAGCAAAGACGATCGAGACAAGTCCGTGGAGAACTGCAATAGAGAGCAAAATCGTCAACGAAAATGGAGCCGGAGACAGGCCACAACAGGATTAATGGTGACAGCAAAGAGGATGATGCTCAGGACGGAACCCTGAGGCACACCGTTTTCCTAGATGAAGGTGTCCGACAAGGCAGAACCCATACATACCTTGAAAACACGGTCTTTTAAAAATTCCTGAAGGAAATGGGATAGGCGGCCTTGAAATCCCACTTGTAGAGAGTATGGAGGATGCCAGTTCTCCAGCAGGTGTCGTAGGCTTTCTAAAATCGAAAAAAAACAGCCACAATCTGGTATTTCCGCATAAAACCATTCATGACACGGATTCACAGACAAGATGGTCAGGTGCAGAACGGCGCGCTCGAAATATACATGTGCAGTGGTTAGTAACTTGCGAAACTGCCGTTTAGATGGCCATATAGGTGGGCTAGGTGCCAGCAAAAGGAAAGCACATGGGAAATGGTCATTCGATTACGTATCAGAGAGAACGGATCACTTGAGGCGATGGACGAGCTGGGCAGTGCAAAAGGAGAGGTTCTAAATGGAGTAAGTGTGCGTGGTGTCTGAGAGGAACGTGGGCGCTCCCATCGTAAGGTAGTTGACGTTAGTTTGATTGAGAAGGACGCCCAAGGGGGCTCCTCTCCGACAGGTTCTGGGAGAACCCCAAATGGGTTAATGCGCATTTAAGTCACTGAGCAGCAGAAAGTGGTGAGGGAGTTGCCCAATAAGCTGGAGGAAATCTGTCCTAGTGACACTGAATGAAGGAGGGATGTAAACAGTACAAAGGGAAAAGGTGAAGTGAAGAAGGAAAATGAGGACTGAAACAACTTGAAGCTGCATAGTCAGGGAGATGGTTTGACTATGAACATCATCCTGGATCAGCTGCTTGCCTCCCTCATGAGATGGAATACCGTCCTCAGGAGGAACGTCAAAGCGGACTGGAAAGAAATGTGAGAGGTCAAAGCGGTCGTGGAGGCCCCATTTTGTTTCCTGGAGGCAGATGAGGAAGGGAAAAATGAAAGACTCTCAAGTGCCAGCGTTCAAAGACTCACTGCTTCCGGGTGCAGAGGGTAGAGGATCCTGCTCCATGAGATCGACATAGGCATCGGCATTCTCCCGTCTCAGTCTCCAGCGTTCAAAAAAGAAAAGTGGTTGGCGGTGTGCACTGGTGACACGGAGGTCGGCTGGGTGAGGGTATCACATGGCGACACTGCTGAAGGGGATCTCTGGGTCAGCGAAGGAGAAGAGCGTTTGCCTCTGTTTGATTTCTCGTAGCCTTTGCAGGTGGCAGACGACCATTCAGTTGTTCGTTGGCTGGAGGGACGTAAGAAGTCGTCGTTGGAGTATTCCTTCTGTCCTTTCTGGCCAGCTGGTGGTGGAGCAGGTGACTTAAATCCATGAGGCGAAAGTTTGGTGACTTGTTGCACTGCTGGAGGAGGAGACAGGGATGCTACCACGACACTGGGTGAACATACAGCTGCGGTGTTGAATTTGAGATTGCATGCCTGCATGGCCACGACAACGGAGCGAGATGTAGCAAGACCAGCACTATAAGTGCCGGATGCCGAAGTGCAGGCTTCCTAACTAGCCAAAATCTGCGAGCAACAAGGTAAGGCACCTTTTCCTGCACCCAGATCTCCTTGATGGCCCTCTCATTGAGATACATAGGACAATCTCTGGAGGGGGTTGCATGATCGCCATTGCAATTGATGCAGTGGGGAGAAAGAGGCCACGTGATCATTCCTTCCACAAGTTACACACTTCGCCAGGTGTCAACAAGACATTCGAGTATGGTTGGAACGATGACACTCATAGCAGCGCATCGGGTTCGGAATGTGTGATCGGACTGAGGTAACTTCATAGCCTGCTTTGATCTTGGATGGAAGCCCTACTCTGTCAAACATCAGAAAAAGAGTGCATGTGGGCACTAAGAATGCATGTACCTCTTTCTTCACCAGATGTTCTGCAATGACCCTGACCAGAGAGGTATTTTATCACAGAGGTACTTTTAGATTTCTACCTCTGTCAGACCATCGAGCAATCTTCCGTAAATAATACCATATGAAGAATTCAGCGTGCGATGGGCCTCGACACAAACAGGAGAGCTGTGGAGAAGCGAAGCTGCAAGCAGCTGTAGTGCTTAAGAATCAGAAATCGTCCCCAAAAGCAATGTGCCACTGCATAAATAAGAGCAGGATTTCAAAGGGCTGGCAATTTGCATCAACACCTTTCTGAATAATAAACGGATTTACCGTTGCAAAGGACTGACTGTCTTCAGTATGTGAAATCATGAGGAACCGGATGCAGCTGGGAGGTTGTTTAAATCATTAGCCTCGTTTCGTTTCCGTTTAGCAGGTGTAGACTGTGAAGAAGAGGATTGGCTCATTACGAGAGAATCCCCCATAATTGCCAGCATTTCCAACGGTGCGATCCTTGCAACTGGGGCCTCCCCTCAGAGGGGGCAACACCTGCCTCAGGTGATCATTCTCACCTCAGGTCACGCCTCCCGAACCTCTGACAGAGCGACCAATTGGCTATTTGGGAAGGAAACAACTGAGGCATTCACCCCTCCCTGGACTTGGCCCGTACCAGTGGTGTGGGAAAACTCTACCTGTCAACCTGAGGCTGCGAATTATACGTTACCCAGTCGCCAGTCGCCTATTATACGCTAGACGCATGGGCCGGCCATCAGGAGCGCACAGGGAAGAAGAAGAAATAGAGGAACTTCGAACGCCGACGGCGAGAAAGAATAAGGAAAGGGGAACGAAGAAAGAAAAGTGGAACGAAAAACAGTGTGGAGATTTTCTGATGTCAGGTTACTGAAAATGCACAACACATTTCCAAAAACATCCCAGACATTTTTCACAAGGGAGGAAAAAAAAGAATAGCAAGAGGATAGGCACGCAGCACGGAAGGGAAATGATGCTACAAAGGCTGGGGCCCCGTAGCAGCCAAGCACGAACCCACCAAAGAGCGGCGAGCACCCTGAGAAGCTCCACTCATGATGGCATGGTAGTTCTGGTGAGCTGTTACAAGAATGGAAAGCTCATGGAGGCTAGATGAATTGAACTTAAGGGAGATGAGTTATTAATCCATGGGACGCTTACGGGGCTCAAGCAGCTGTACGTTTCACAACAGCAGTTATATTGGATAGATGTACATTTGGAATTATTGCTAATCCCGAATATAACATTTTTAAACAAAACTTTAGAATCTGGCCTAATCCTTTTCTTGGACCAATTCATTGTCTCATAGGAAGGAGACAAGCAGTTAATGCAGCATGAAGAACAGTTCGGAGAGGGATGACTGATATGGTGAAGGACTTTTAGCTTGGTAGAACCTGCATGGAGTAGGTGAGTGGTAGGTACTGGGATCCAGGGGAGTAAAGCTTTAATACAATAATTACTTTTATTTTCCTGACATGTCCACAAATGAAATTGTATACAATAATTTCAAAGACATGTTCCATTTATTTAATACAGACTAAACAAAGCCCTCTGAACCACCTATAATTGAAATTAAACAAGAACATTATATCAAAAATCTTGACCATTAAGGTTACAGGCTGAACTAAGCAATTACAATTATCAAAGTAATCTTAAATGCAGTAAAATAATAAAGTACCTCATTTCAAGTAAGGCTTTATATGCTCAGTTACTAGCCAGAGTGACCGACAGTCAAGTTTAGAAAGCACTAAGAATTCATTATCAGCTCTTCTGCATCAAGGACACTCAATCAACACACCAATTAGGCTCAGCTTCGTATAGGTAGTGCGAGTATCTTACAGGTTACGAATACCACTAGTGCAAGGCGGTCCCTGGATTATACATATAAAATAAAGTTGTACACATACCATACACTTGAATACATAAGAAATATAACCGATCAATGGATATTAAAACATGAAATGGGTTCCAAGAATAATTACTACTTAAACAGTGCTTGGCAGAACACTGGAGTTAAAAATCCCAAGACACAAATATCATCCGTTTCTGTAACGTCAATACGTTGTTGGCCTGCACTTTACACTGGCAGACTTTTGGAACCCAACCAGAACAGAAACTGATTTCATCACAAGAAAAGCCGCTGGAAACAATGTTCTACAGAAATATTTATAACATCACCAAAGCGCGGGCAGGAACAGTACAGTCGACACAGATTTCCAACGGTCATTGCGTATGGCTCAGATTAACTAAGGAAGCCTCATCAAATTCAACACAATGCTGCTGCGCAGGTAAGAGGGCCGCAAATCAGCAGTGAAAATCCCGCAGCAATCTGCAGTCAACTTTAAACCTTACGTGGCACAAATATTCAATGCTGCTAGGCGACACTGGTCGGTTACCGTTCCTGCTCATGCACCACGAACCGATAAACAGCCGTCCACTGCAATGTATGGTGCCTCTGCACTCTTCTACATCAGGCGGCGTACGAAATAAGAGCTCTAGCGTAACACCTGGGCAGCAAGACCTCTCGCTCTCTCTGCTGTGCGACATTAAATCCTCACTTTTCCTTTTCGTGCGCCTCCTATCGGGCGGTGGCGAAACCTCGGCGCCACAGTGCAGCAGTGCTGTCTTTGATCGCTCCCAACAGATAACACACACACCATCTGGAAGCGTGCGTTTCAGCGACGACGCGTGACACTGATTTTGAGTCGCACATTACCAAGTGCCGAAGTGGCTCTAAGTCTGCAGTGTTTATTTTTTATTCTTTTGATGCGGAGAGCAGAACATCAGCAGAAACCACCGATAATCCAGGTTCCAGTTGACTGGATCCGTAGAGCATAATGCTGAGTGAGAGTGTAACCTTGTAGTGTGAATGTGGGAAAGGTGTAAATTTGCGGTGAAGAGGAAGAAAAATGTAAATGTCGTGTGACTAGAGCCTCCCGTCGGGTAGACTGTTAGCCGGGTTCAAGTCTTTCGATTTGACGCCACTCCGGCGACTTGCGCGTCGATGGGGATGAAATGATGATGATTAGAACAACACAACACCCGGTCCCTAAGCGGAGAAAATCTCCAACCCAGCTAGGAGTCGAACCCGTACCCTTAGGATTAACATTCTGACGCGCTGACCACTCAGCTACCGGGGGCGGACGTTAAGAAGATAAGAGCAACTTTAAAATACACTCCTGGAAACGGAAAAAAGAACACATTGACACCGGTGTGTCAGGCCCACCATACTTGCTCCGGACACTGCGAGAGGGCTGTACAAGCAAAGATCACACGCACGGCACAGCGGACACACCAGGAACCGCGGTGTTGGCCGTCGAATGGCGCTAGCTGCGCAGCATTTGTGCACCGCCGCCGTCAGTGTCAGCCAGTTTGCCGTGGCATACGGAGCTCCATCGCAGTCATTAACACTGGTAGCATGCCGCGACAGCGTGGACGTGAACCGTATGTGCAGTTGACGGACTTTGAGCGAGGGCGTATGATGGGCATGCGGGAGGCCGGGTGGACGTACCGCCGAATTTCTCAACACGTGGGGCCTGAGGTCTCCACAGTACATCGATGTTGTCGCCAGTGGTCGGCGGAAGGTGCACGTGCCCGTCGACCTGGGACCGGACCGCAGCGACGCACGGATGCACGTCAAGACCGTAGGATCCTACGCAGTGCCGTAGGGGACCGCACCGCCACTTCCCAGCAAATTAGGGACACTGTTGCTCCTGGGGTATCAGCGAGGACCATTCGCAACTGTCTCCATGAAGCTGGGCTACGGTCCCGCACACCGTTAGGCCGTCTTCCGCTCACGCCCCAACATCGTGCAGCCCGCCTCCAGTGGGGTCGCGACAGGCGTGAATGGAGGGACGAATGGAGACGTGTCGTCTTCAGCGATGAGAGTCGCTTCTGCCTTGGTGCCAATGATGGTCGTATGCGTGTTTGGCGCCGTGCAGGACTTCATACGACCGAGGCACACAGGGCCAACACCCGGCATCGTGGTGTGGGGAGCGATCTCCTACACTGGCCGTACACCTCTGGTGATCGTCTAGGGGACACTGAATAGTGCACGGTACATCCAAACCGTCATCGAACCCATCGTTCTACCATTCCTAGACCGGCAAGGGAACTTGCTGTTCCAACAGGACAATGCACGTCCGCATGTATCCCTTGCCACCCAACGTGCTCTAGAAGGTGTAAGTCAACTACCCTGGCCAGCAAGATCTCCGGATCTGTCCCCCATTGAGCATGTTTGGGACTGGATGAAGCGTCGTCTCACGCGGTCTGCACGTCCAGCACGAACGCTGGTCCAACTGAGGCGCCAGGTGGAAATGGCATGGCAAGCCGTTCCACAGGACTACATCCAGCATCTCTACGATCGTCTCCATGGGAGAATAGCAGCCTGCATTGCTGCGAAAGGTGGATATACACTGTACTAGTGCAGACATTGTTCATGCTGTGTTGCCTGTGTCTATGTGCCTGTGGTTCTGTCAGTGTGATCATGTGATGTATCTGACCCCAGGAATGTGTCAATAAAGTTTCCCCTTCCTGGAACAATGAATTCACGGTGTTCTTATTTCAAATTCCAGGAGTGTATGTCGTAGAGGACCAATGAGGAAGCGGTGACTTATATCAATAGCAAATTGAGAGGCAAACGTGAAACCATACTCAGTAGCCGACATTACTAGCAGCAGTTCGAGAGGGAAAGATGCTACAGAACGTGGAAGCTGGTCACGAGAAATAGATCGCACGACCAATCGAAATAATTCAATTGCTAAAACTAATGATAGCGCTGTAAATTTATTTGCATAAGGGATTCCAAAATGATTTAACTCACGAGTTCTGTGGTCGGTTCTCATTCTAGGTGTCGTGCTGACAGTCTCAGTTACCCTTTGGGCGGATAGTCGCAACGGAGTGGTGTAACTTGCAGTGGTAATAGAGTTTGGTCAGAGTGATTACAGGTATAGTCGAAAGCATATTTGCGTCGATTACAGAGAGTGACGATCATTCGATTTGTTTAACTGTGTGAGTTTCTGCAGATAAAATACTGCCTAGTAGGTTCCCACGATTAACTACTGACTTGCTAGAGAAGGGGACCTGGATTAAAAATGATTGAAAGAGCCAGCGTATATAATTCGTTGAATTGTAAGCAACATTTCATTGAGAAAGCTTTACTGAGCTCAAGCATTTATTGTTTGTATGTGAGTCTAGTTACAGTTAGGAACTGATCGGAACTGTTAATTTTATTCTATTGTTTATGTTTAGCAAACTCTCAGGTAATTGAGTGTTCGCTATTTTTTTGTGGATGTGTAACAGGGATACGCTGAGAGCACTGAGTGTTTGCTGTGTTTATTTTGAGGACTGGCTGTGTAAAGAGTTGACTGGTGGCTTCAATTGAGCGACATTGACTCAGTTGGCAAAATACTTGATTGGATAGGTGCTAGAAAACTTCGGAACGAAATTATACATTGCTCGTACAGTGCTTATTGCCTGTAGACTGTCACGATTTTTTCATTGACAGGAAATAGTAGGTTGTTGTTGTTGTGATCTTCAGTCCTAAGACTGGTTTGATGCAGCTCTCCATGCTACTCTATCCTCTGCAAGCTTCTTCATCTCCCAGCACTTACTGCAACCTACATCCTTCTGTATCTGCTTAGTGTATTCATTTCTTGGTCTCCCTCTACGATTTTTACCCTCCACGCTGCCCTACAGTGATAAATTTGTGATCCCCTGATGCCCCACAACATGTCCTACCAACCGGTCTCTTCTTTTCGTCAAGTTGTATCACAAACTTCTCTTCTCCCTAAATGCTTAAATGATTTCCAATGGGTTACTATTTCCTGCATTCCCGGGTGATGCAGGAAATAGTAACCCATTGGAAATCATTTAAGCAAGCATCTCATCATATTGTCATTACCTCCGGCTTTGGAAACGATAGTAGGAAGCGATTTACCAACACCTGAAGAAGTCTATATTTGATGACGACAACTAGACGAGAAATTGGACCTCTTTAAGCTGTTCAATCCAGTCAGTGTTGAAATCACAAGCAACAAAGTCTTCATCCTAGACAGTAGGTTCCTCTTACACTGTGTTGTGTGGAATACTGATGAAGTGTTTTCCTCAGTCACCGAAAAATACATTAACTACGTCAAAAAAAAATACTTTGGTTCCAAATGCAATATAGTGTTCGTTGGCTAGCCTGAGGACGGAGCTGAGACAATCATAAAATCTGCTGAAAATACTCGAAGAGCATGCACTATGTCATCCGTTTCTGTTTATTTGATGAGACAATGTCATGAACTATATCAAAAGAAAGTTTCTTATTAAATGAATTTAATAAGAAACGTTGTATCTTAGTGTTGGACAGAAAAATTATGTGGCGAAGAGTATCAGATCAAGCAGGTTATTTAGGATGCAGACTCCTTCATTGTTGGCACAGCCGCAGAACAATCGACACAGGGAGGCATCTTCTTCATTGTTGGGGAAGATGCAGATTTGCTGGTCCCGCTGACTGACCGCATAGCTAGTAGTAGTGAACAGAAAGGACATGTCAACAATATCTTTCTTAAGAAACATGGAAAGGGCAAGAAAGGCACATCCATTTATTCCTCCAACAGTACTAAACTCTCAGAAATCAAGAAAGATGTATTATTTCTTCACACCTTCATTGACTGTGACACCACCTCTACATTTTTTTTTTTTTTTTTGACAGGACAAACT
Source organism: Schistocerca gregaria (assembly GCF_023897955.1). Lineage (NCBI taxonomy): Eukaryota > Metazoa > Arthropoda > Insecta > Orthoptera > Acrididae > Schistocerca > Schistocerca gregaria. Next base: position 542,176,168 of record NC_064923.1, read on the forward strand.
AAAATTTATAAACACTTTCCAAAACAAACGCGATCTCTTCCTTGATTCTACGTAAATCGACGATGAGATTGACATCGTCGAGGAATTAATATGTAATACGTCGCCTCAGACTTCATGGATCTGAACGTCACTCCTGTTAAGGTAGCTGAGGCAGGAGTGAAGTTCATTGTGTGTTTGTACACGAATTGCAGCTCCAAATCTTTGAATAAAATTCGTATCCAACTTTTTCAGAGAGTTACAACGAAAAATAATATCTGCAGTTTGGCGTCTTTGCCTCCCACCGAAGCAGCCACTCGCCAGCATTCCCTCAGGTTCTACTTGCAGGTCCAGATCTGGAGGAACAATCAGCTGTATGCACTGAAATGATGCTGGAAGACTACAAAAAACCACCTGGTTGCAACCACCCAGCCACCAATGCGCCAGGAACTGCTCAATACAATATCCTGCACGTGCAATAAGGGATGTTAAGCAACTTGTTCCAGCAGGAAAGTGTTCATAGAGTGTTCTGCTACATGCAGCAATCGCTAATTTGTCTAACAGAAGATGATATTTTCCTTGATTCGACGTAAATCTATGATGAGATAGATATCGTTGAGGAATTAATCGATTTTCATCCCATGCCAGAAGAAGATAAATATTTGGACGACGCAGAAAAACACAAAAAATAGAAATAAATTGTAAGTAAATGTAAATACAGAACAATACATCAGTAACATGCGGCCTTTCGCGGATGACGCTGTAGTATACAGATGCTGTAGTACACAGAGAAGTAGCAGCATTAGAAAATTGTAGCGAAATGCAGGAAGATCTGCAGCGGATAAGCATTTGGTGAAGGGAGTGGCAACTGACCCTTAACATAGACAAATATAATGTATTGCGAATACATAGAAAGAAGGATCCTTTATTGTACGATTATATGATAGCGGAACAAACACTGGTAGCAGTTACTTCTGTAAAATACCTGGGAGTATGCGTGCGGAACGATTTGAAGTGGAATGATCATATAAAATTAATTGTTGGTAAGGCGGGTACCAGGTTGAGATTCATTGGGAGAGTCGTTAGAAAATGTAGCCCATCAACAAAGGAGGTGCCTTACAAAACACTCGTTCGACCTATACTTGAGTATTGCTCATCAGTGTGGGATCCGTACCAGGTCGGGTTGACGGAGGAGATAGAGAAGATCCAAAGAAGAGCGGCGCGTTTCGTCACAGGGTTATTTGGTAACCTTGATAGCGTTACGGAGATGTTTAGCAAACGCAAGTGGCAGACTCTGCAAGAGAGGCGCTCTGCATCGCGGTGTAGCTTGCTCGCCAGGTTTCGAGAGGGTGCGTTTCTGGATGAGGTATCGAATGTATTGCTTCCCTCTACTTATACCTCCTGAGGAGATCACGAATGTAAAATTAGAGAGATTCGAGCGCTCACGGAGGCTTTCCGGCAGTCGTTCTTCCCGCGAACCATACGCGACTGGAACAGGAAAAGGAGGTACTGACAGTGGCACGTGAAGTGCCCTCCGCCACACACCGTTGGGTGGCTTGCGGAGTATAAATGTAGATGTAGATGTTTTAGAGTAGTCGTCTCTGAGTTTCAGCCGTTGGCACATGAGCATAACTCACATTTGTACGAAGTCGGTAGAAAATGCCGAATTTTGACACTCGACTGTGGCTTAACTGCTGAAATGATTTTAAATTTAAGTAAATCATTTGAGGTGAAATTTTAGATCTTTCATTTAGGTACTGGCGTATTTTCTGTAGAATACATCAGGCGAAAAACTGAAAAAAGTCAAAAAAATTCGTGGTTTTTTGGCCATCAATAAGTGTAGTGCAAGGCAGAAACCGTCACAAACCGTTACAACTTTTATTTGGAACGCCTAATATCGATGAAAAGTATTCCCAGCTAGTACATAATTTTTAGCCAACAGAAGTCCTATTTTCCTAAATGAGATGGTCATTCGCCACCTCCCTCTGAAACTAATGACAGTACTATAAGGTGCTAGCTTAAATGGTTGCCAGTGGGTTACTATTTACTATTGATGGAAAGATCTTGACAGTTTACGGGCAATCCGCATCGTACGAGCAAAATATAGTCAACTCTCTACACAGCCAGTGCTCCACACTATCGCCATAGTGTGTGCCAGTGCTTCAAATTAACACAGGAAACACTCAGTGCTGTCAGCAAAACTCAGTTACCTCAGAGTTTGCCAAACAGGAACAATAATCAAAGTAAATTTAACAGTTCCGATCAATTAGACTCACTTATCAAGAATAAATGCTTTAGCTCAGTAAAGCTTTCTCAATGAAATGTTGCTGATCATCCAACGAATTATTAACACTCGCTCTTTACATCATTATTTAGCCAGCTCTCCCTCTCTAGCATCTCAATTAGTAATAATGGGAACCAATTAGGCAGTAGTTCAGCCGGCCGAAGTGGCCGAGGGATTCTAGGCGCTATAGTCTGGAACCGCGCGTCCGGTACGGTCGCAGGTTCGAATCCTGCCTCGGGCATGGATGTGTGTGATGTTCTTAGGTTAGTTAGGTTTAAGTAGTTCTAAGTTCTAGGGGACTGATGACCTCAGAAGTTAAGTCCCATAGTGCTCAGAGCCATTTGAACTATTATTTTTGCAGTGCTTCATTGTCAGAAACTCGAGGAGTTTAACAAATCAAATGATCGCACTCCTTGTAATCGATGCAGATATGCTTTCGACTATACCTGTAATCACTTTGAACAAACTGTATTACAACTCCAAGTTCCACCACTCCACTGGACACGCATTCTGGAGGACGACGGTTCAATCCCACGTCCGGCCATCCTGTTTAGGTTTTCCGTGATTTCCCTAAATCGCTCCAGACAAATGCCGGAATGGTTCCTTTGAAAGGGCACGGCCGACTTCCTTCCCCGTCCTTCCCAAATCGGATGAGACCGATGACCTTGCTGTCTGGTCTCCTTCCCCAAAACAACTCAACTCCACCACTCCGCTGCTACTATCCGCCCAAACGGTAACTGCGACTGTCTGTTCGAGACTCCCACTGAGAACCGACCACAAAACCCGTTGGTTAAACCATTGTAGAATCACTTACTCAAACAAACGTACAGCGCTACCATTAGTTTCAACAGTTAAATCATTATTTCGATTTGGCGTCCTGTCTTCTTCTCGTGGCCGGCTTCCGCGTTCTGTAACATTTTCAGCGCTCGAGCTTCTGTTGCCGTAGGCCACCGATTCTGGTATCACATTTGCCGCGCGAGTCCCTGTCCTTGTAGGTCACCTCTTTATCTATACTATACGACACATTTAAAGTATAATATTTAAACAAATACACATAACAACAGACATAATAACTCGACAGATGTCATGGTAAATTATCCACCCCAATATGTGAGTGATCAGCGTGACAGATTGCCGTCCTACGGGCCCGGGTTCTATTTCCGGCTGGCTCGGGGATGTTCTCCCCTCAAGGACTGGGTGTTGTGTTGTCTTCATCATGAATTCATCCCCATCCGGTGTGCTGGTCGCCCAATGTGGCGTCGAATGTAATAAGACCTGCACCAAGGGGGCCGGACCTGCCCCGTAAGGGGCCTCCCGGCCAATGATGCCAAACGCTCATTTCCATTTCCATTGTAAATTCAGCTTCTGCCTCGGACGTTAAGACGTTGGTACTAAAGTGACAACAACTAAAACACACCTAATCTTCCCTTGACGCGTAACTAGAACTCCCCGAGAACCGGAGAAGATTCTGGTCCTACGTAGAGTCGCTGAGTGCGTCGAAGGCTTATATCCAGCGATTCCTGACCAGTCTGACGTGGAATTAGAAGATAGCAAAAGGAAGTGCGAAGTTTTAAATTTCGCTTTTAAGAAATCGTTCCTTCAGGAAGATCGTACAAACATACCGTCGTTTGACTGTCGCTCTTCCATATGGAGGCGTCCCTGCCGTAGAGAAGCAAGTGAAAGAGTTGAAAACAAATAAGTCGCTAGGCTAGGACGGAACCTCTATTCAGTTTAATAAACAGTACTCTACAATATTGGCCCTTTACTTAGCTATCATTCGTGGGCAATCATTCGTCTACAGATCAGCACGGATTTATAAAGCATGTCTCGAGGGAAATTCAGCTTGCCCTTTTCTCATATGATATCCTGCGGACCACAAATGAAGGAAATATTTCTATATTTCGAAAAAGCGTTTAACACTATGCCCCACAGCAGACTGTTAACGAAGTTACGAGTATCCTGAGTAGATCCCCACACATGTGAGTGGTTCAAAGACTTCTTCAGTTATAGAGAGCAGTACGTCGTCCTCGACACCGAGTGTTCATTAGACAAGGCTATCGTCAGGAGTTCCCCAGGAAACGGAGACAGGACCTCTGTTATTCTCTGTGGACATGAATAATCTGACGAACTTGGTGGACAGCAGTTTACGGCTGTTGGCTGACGACGGTGTGGTGTGCACGAAGGTGACGTCATTGAGTGACTGCAGGAGGTGTGATGAAGAGCAGCTAAATGTAGGAAAATGGAAGTTAGTGAAGATGAGAAAGAAAACCTCCGTGTAACGTTCAAATACAGCTGCCTGACACAGTCACATTGATTAACGTTGCAAAGCGATATGAAACACAATGAGCACGTCAGTTTGGTAATACAAAAGGCCACTGCTCGACTTCATTCCATCTGGAGAATTTTTGGAAAATGCATCTCACCTACAAAGTAGATCGCGTATAGAACATTAGTGCCATCCATTATTGAGCACTACTCGAGGTGTTATTATCTCCACCAGGTGGATTCAGATAAATTTAAGTTTCTTCGATTCACCTAGTGATTAATGTTACCACCAACTTAATTTTTACAATCACTTATGTAGAAATTGTTATAAGGAAAGCGAATTAAAGGCAGCATTTTATTGGCTGAACAGTTAGAAGGTACAACAAATCTACTAAAGAGACCGCCTACACTTTTCAGTACTCTTTTGGGGTATTGCTGAGCAATATGGCATTCTGGTCTGATGGGATTGACAAAGCACATTGAAAAGTTCAGAGAAGGACATCACATTCTGTATTGTCCTGAAATACTGAAGAATAACACAGATATAATCTACATCTACATCTACATGGAGACTCTGCCAAACACATTCAAGTGTCTGGCACGGGGTTCATCGAACTGCCTTCACAGTTCTCTATTATTCCAATCTTTATACCCCGCGAAACACCTATATCTTTCCGTACGAGCTCTGATTTCCCTTATTTTGTCGTGGTGATCGGTCCTCCCTATGTAGGTCGGTATCAACATAATATTTTCGCATTCGGAGGAGAAAGTTGGTGATTGGAATTTCGTGAGAAGATTCCGTCGTAACGAAAAACGCCTTTCTTTTAATGATTTCCTGTATCATTCCCGCGATACTCTCTCCCATATTTCGCGATAATACAAAACGTTCTGCCTTTATTTGAACTTTTTCGATGTACTCCTCAGTCCTATCTGGTAAGGATCCCATACCACGCAGCAGTATTCTCTAAGAGGACGGACAAGCCTAGTGTAGGCAATCTCCTTAGTAGGTCTGTTACATTTTCCAAATTTCCTGCCAACAAAACACAGTATTTGGTTAGCCTTCCCCACTACATCTTCTATGTGTTCCTTTTAATTTAAATTCTTCATAACTGTAATACCTAGGTAGATTAGACAGATTTCCCGTGTAACCGAAGTTTAAAGAGTTCCTTTTAGCACTCATGTGGATGACCTCACACTTATCGTTATTTAGGGTCAACAGCCACTTTTCGCACCATTCAGATATCTTTTCTAAATCGTTTTGCAGTTTGTTTTGATCTTCTGATGACTTTATTAGTCGATAAACGTCTGCGTCATCTGCAAACAACCGAAGACGGCTGTTCAGATTGTCTCCAAAATCGTTTGTATAGATAAGGAACAGCAAATGGCCTATAAAACTATCTTGGGGAACACCAGAAATCACTTCTGTTGTACTCGATGACTTTCCTTCAATTGCTACGAACTGTGACGTCTCTGACAGGACATCACATAACTGAGACGATATTCCATAAGCACGCCATTTCACTACGACCACCTTGTATGGTACAGTTTCGAAAGCCTTCCGGAAATCCAGAAATACAGAATCTATCTGAAATCCCTTGTCAATAGCACTCAACACTTCATATGAAGAAAGAGCTAGTGGTGTCCAAACATTCATGGTGGTGTCCGTTTGTTCTATATCGTGTCTCCCTACAGCTTTCGCGCAACGACGCTCTGAGCGTGTTTTTTAGGGAATTAACTAGTTTGAACCTGGGACCTGTTGCTGGTAAGGAGACGCCAGACCACACATGACATGTAGAATTCACAAGAGTTCCGTAAGACTAGCAATGATACAACCAAATACTTAATGATCTCAGCGTCAGCTCCGCTGCACTCCCTGTAAAAGAATCTTAATACTAACTAAATCTAGTGGAAGGGGTTCAAGGCTTTCCTATTTGTAGTTAGCTGGTAAAATAACGTCGAAAAATCAGTTAAATTTACCATTGGAAATTTTATTCTACTCACAAAACATTGTTTATAAATTGAACTATTGATAAAAGGAAATGTTTTAATACAGGATGGTAAAAACCAACTGCGTTCAACAAAAATGTGAACGAATATTCCTTGAATGGGTTTCCAAGTTTTACAATGGATCGAAGGATGACCTATGCCATATCTCATTTATAATCTAGGTTTAAATTAAGTTTCCCAAAAGAGAAAGCTATCAAAATGGTCTACAGTGACCTTCAATTATCTTTAATTACTTATCTAACTTGTCGTAAATTACAGTGGCTGATGTGGCTTCTCAATAACTATATGAAAGAAAAATCATCACGTTTCAGATATGTTTTTCAAGTGGCAAATGTGAACACCATGAGTTTTAATTAACGATCGACACTAGTATTACGCAAAAAAGGGGGTGTAACAGATGAGACTTCTGAAGTTCTGAGTGAAGCCTTATGCGCTCAAAAATACGGCATCGCGTGCGTTCATTACCTTGTCGGTGTTTAGGCAGCGTCAGGGCAGCGGCGGGGAGTACAGCTCCGCTCACCTCGCCATCTCGGAAGCAACCCTCTACTACAATTTACCGAAGTTGGTTTAAAAAAACTATCTGGCTGTGTTTTCATCTCCGCCTACAAAAATTCTGTCTATCCAATGAGAAACGTTATACTTTTCGTGGTGGGGCAATGTTTTTAAAGTTTGCAACGTAACAGAGACGCTAAAAAGCCTCACGCTAAAACCTGCAGCTGGTGTGGTCCTTTTAGCGTTATCGTAAGATCTATACTGTTCTTCTGGAGGGCTCTATCTTTTAACATGGGCTGGGGGGGTGGTCCTTGACGTAACAGGGACGCGAAAAAGTCTCACGCTAAAACGTGCGGGTTGTGTGGCTCTAGCGGTTAGCTGGCGACGTGGGTGTCCAGTCCGTCCCTTATCGTAGGGCCTTCTAGCTTAACACGGTTCTGCTCTCGGCTTCTGTTCTCGTTTCTCCCCTGGGAACTGCTTCGGTCTCTCGGTGGGAAGGTACGATATGCATTTAGACATTCTTGTGTTAGTCTGTGGTATTCCATTTGCTCACTCGTTACACGTATTACTTTGGTTAATTTAATGTCACGATTTATTCGGAGCTATGTGACATACTACTGGATTTGCTTATCATGTCAGGCTTTTCATGGAAGGTGTTGGATTTGCCTGTGAACAAAAAATTTATGAAACACGTGAGATCGTATGAGCGCATGTTGACGCGAAGTAGGGCGCGTGAATTGCTTTTAAAACAGAGAATAAGGGATTTGGAAAAATTAGCTATGTCTGATCGAGACCTTGACCGAATTGAGGTAGAGACCCAGCATGAAAATGGAGAGAGAATAGAGAACAGTACAACAGACGATGCAGTATCACGAGAAATAGGACATATAACGCACCATAACGAGGATAATGTACGCCAGGGCACAGAAAACCTAGGTCAGCATACGACAGAGGAGCAGGAAAGTAGAGAGACAGTCGATGAGGATTCTAACTTGCGTCTTGAACACGTAGAACCCATAGTACAAGTAATCAGAACTCCCTCACCACAGAGTACAAGGAAAGCGAGCAGAAACGTGTCACAGCACAGTTCAATGCAATCGGTTGCGAACCAACACTTGGGCGAAAACACAGAGTGTAGGACGTCGGAATAAAACGCAATAGAACCCACCAATCTGGCAGAGTTATTACAATTAATGACGGAAACCATGACAAGACAAAATAAAGAAATTGCGAACCAAATTAAAATTCAGAATGCAGAAATGACGAAACAAAATGCAGAAACCACTAGACAAATGCGTGAGATTAAAGAACAAAAAAAAAAAAATTCAGTTACACCTAAGTCATATTGAAGACGAGGCAAAAGAATCTCGAGAATTAATAGGAAACTTAATAATAGGTCACAATCAATTGAGAGCAGACATTGACAAGGTACAAGAGGACGTACAAACATTGCGTAATGACACTGAGGACGAGATCAAAACATTACGTAACAACACCCACGGAGAAGTCAAGAAACTAAAGAAACAGATAAACGATATTACTAGACAAGCAACAGGTACAGCGCGTGAAATTGTTGAAAACAGTGTGTTACACAAACGTATCACAAAAGCAGCGCTGAAAAGATATGATAACCGCATAGTCAAAATGGAAGCCCAAACGAAGCGACAATTTCAGAAATTACGAACACAGTTGTTGCAAACCATTGAAGAGCGTAGTGAACAGGATCGAACAAGCACAGAGTCTGCAACCACATCCGTATCTGTAACAGCACCGGAAAAACAAGCAATTAACGAAGATATTACGCATTTGCGATTCCAATCACAGGCGGAAAGTAGCATATGTGAAATCAGACAGCCTGCACCGCGGGTACGCGAAAGTTACAGTGGACAATATCCAATGGATCTACCACAACAGGAAAGAACGACGGGAGAAATGATCAGAAACAAAAGTGGCGAAGAATCGCGAATTTCATATGGAACTATGACGAAGTACGACAACGATCATTTCCTCACAGTCAGAAAATTTCAACACTTTCGAGAAGGAAACTCATTACATCCACGAACTTTTATTGATCAATTCCGAGTAGGATTACCAGAACACTGGACGCTAGCACACAAATTAGACTTTATATGTGCACACATGTCAGGAACAGTCGCAGAAACCATGCAGAATGTTGCAGCGAGATGCCGATCGTATGAAGATTTCAGAGAGAAGATTCTCTCACGATATTGGTCCAGCGAAGCACAGAACAGAGTGAAGTACGAATTATTACAGAACCCATATTTTGAAACTTCAGGAGAGAAGAGTCCCGTGAAATTTTTAGAAGTAATGGCAAACAAAAATCAATGCTTAGATGTACCATACAGTGACGGAGAGTTGATTAAATTATGCGCGATGAAGCTACCATTGAAATACCAGCAATCATTAGTAGGTCGCGGAGGCAATGACGTCGAAGCATTTAAAAGTATTCTAAGGGAACTAGAGTTCATATTTTCGGAAGATGACGCAAGAAAAAGACAAAGCGCACGTGAAAACGAAAGCAAAAAGCAGTGGAATCCACAAGACACAGTACGAAGAAACAATAATTACGAACCACGTGATAACTTCGCACCAAGAAACGACAACAGATTTCAACAAAGAACCGGTTACGGATTTAGAAGAGAATATGGCAATAACTATAATTCACCCAGGAACGGCAACAACTATTACAGACGGAATAACGACAACCGGAACGTGTACTGGAGAACCAATAGACCGACAAATGTGTCGTGAGTATCTGTAACTACGCGAAATTTATAGTAGCGGCAGTGATTCTGTTTTCATATTACCACCTACTTGATATCCCCTCCTTAACCATTTTGCTCCTGTTACTGGCGACAAATGCAGTGTGTAACTGCAAGGTAATTACAGAAGCCCCAGAAGCTCGATTTGCTGAAAAACGACTTACCTTGAAAGTGCTCCTCGTCAGGCATCTCGGGTTCCGGTGTCGACACGTTGTCCTGCGAAAAGAAGGAAATGCTTTAGAATTTCAGTCAGAATAGTGTGGATATAGTGAGTAATTAATGCAATCACATACAAAATATAGAAGTTTACTGATCTACGCTTAGAGGAACAATATCTTGTGATATATTGTATCGGAGTCCTCTCTTTGCGAAGATAAGCTAAACATGAAGCTGATAGAATCCCGAAGTTCTAATATTACAATATACACTGACTGGCAAAAAGTTATAGGAAGGCCCTTCGTGTTATGTTAAGAGCAAAATTAGTATTGTACGTATGTATGTTGCATGTTAACCGGGGACCTAGAAACGACGGAGAGGCTCCGTCCCTGCCGCAGCCGCACTGGTCCACAACCCCGCGACGACTACCGCAGTCCACTTCGCCCCTCCGCCGCCACACTACGAATCCAGGGTTATTGTGGGGTTCGGCTCCCGGTGTCATGATGGACACTCCCCCTCCCCCCCTCCACAGCCCCCCCCCCCCCCCCCCCCCCGATGGAACGCCTCACAGGAGACGAGTGTAACCCCTATGTTTGCATGATAGAGTACTGGTGGTGTACGCGTACGTGGGGAACTCGTTTGCGCAGCAATCGCCGACATAGTGTAGTTGAACCGGAATAAGGGGAACCAGCCCGCATTCGCCGAGGCAGATGGAAAACTGCCTAAAAACCATCAACAGACTGGCCGGCTCACCGGACCTCGATACAAGTCCTCCAGGCGGATTCGTGCCGGGGACTAGGCGCTCTTTCCCACTCCGGAAAGCCGTACGTTAGACCGCTCGGCTAACTGGGCAGGCTAAAATAAGTATTGGTGTCGGTGGTGCTGAGAAACAGCTGAAATCGTTAAAATGGAACCAAGTTTCAAGGTCCGATGAAATCCCTATCAGATTTTATGCTGAATTTGCACATGAATTAGCTCCTCTTCTAACTATAATCTATCGTAGATGTTTCTAATAAGAAACCGTGACCAGTTCTTAAAAAAAAAAGCACAAGTCACACCCGTCTACAAGGAGGGCAATAGAAGAGATCCACAAAACTACCGTCCAGTATCCTTGACATCGATTTGTTGTAGAATATTAGAACACATTATGAGCTCAAACATAATGATGTATCTCGAACAGAACAACCTCCTCCATGCCAAACAGCATGCATTCCGAAAACATCGATCATGTGGAAGCCAACTTGCACTTTTGTCACATGACAGCCTGAAAGCTTTGGACCAAGGCAGGCAGGTAGATGCATATTTCTTGATTTCCGAAAAGCATTTGACTCAGTACCATGGCTACACTTATCGTCAAAAGTACGATCATATGGCGTATCAAGTGAAATTTGTGACTGGACTAAGGACCTTTTTGGTAGGGAGAACGCCACATAACTCTTTGGGCACTGTTGGCTGGAGTAGCCCACTGGGTCAGATGTGCCGTCTGCCTCCACGCACAGTAGCCCGTTTCATTGCAAGGATGTGTTAGTGTGTTGTATGTGTATCTGTCGTGCATAGGTGAGTGTAACGAATGCGTGTATAGTCTAGTGTTGGTGTTGTGATCAAGATGACGATGAGAGAAGGAACAGGGTGCAAGCCGGTGCCGGCACATAGCTTACTTCCCTTAAACAGCACCAAGGAATTCTGTTACTACCTAGGCAGCAAAATAACCCAGAAAGGACGGAGCAAGGAGGATATTAAAAGCGGAGGGCATAAAGGGCATTCGTGGTCTACTGGTATCAAATTATCAACAAAGAAACCACTATCAACAAGCTGAACAAGAAAAGCGAATACAGATAGGAGAGGTGGAGGTAAGACCACCAAACCCCAATAAACGTTCGAGTTGACAGCTAAGTGCCCATGCCAAAGAGAATGACGCACCGACCCAGGACAATTGCAGCACCTTGAACAAAGAAGTAAAACTCTTATCATGAGGAGAGAAGAAGGAAGAAACAAATCTGCAGGGACCAGATTAAAACGAAGACAAGAAAAGAACAATATCGTGTTGGGACGAAATTAATTGGGAGAATACTGACGAGGAAGATGAATTACCAGAGGCATGCACAACGAATGTAGGAGGGAAGAATGAAGTAATGAATACTGCAGAGCTATTTGAGATGGAAATCAGGGAAAGCGAATTCAATGAGGTTAATGCGCGGTCGACAGAAGTTGAAAATAAGTTACAAGTGGGCACACAACCCAACGTATATAATGAAGGAAGTTATGAAGCGATAATTAGTGCATGTAGATGCGATTATGTGGAAGTAGCGACGAAGAAGGAGAAGATAGATGAGGATGAGGAAAAAGTAGAAGATGTAGAAGAAAGCGTAAATGAAGGAAGAAATAGAGAAGAGGAAATAAAAGAGAGAGGAGTTAGTTCCGAGATGGCGAGGTGAGCGGAGCTGTGCTGCCCGTCGCTGCCCTGACGCTGCCTAAACACCGACAAGGTAATGAACGCACGCGATGCCGCATTTTTGAGCGCATAAGGCTTCACTCAGAACTGCAGAAGTCTCATCTGTTACACCCCCTTTTTTGCGTAATACTAGTGTCGATCGTTAATTAAAACTCATGGTGTTCACATTTGTCACTTGAAGAACAGATCTGAAACGCGACGATTTTTCTTTTATATAGTTATTGAGAAGCTACATCAGCCTCTGTAATTTACGACAAGTTAGATAAGTAATTAAATATAATTGAGGGTCACTGTAGACCATTTTGATAGCTTTCTCTTTTGTGAAACTTAAATTAAATCTAGATTATAGATGTGATATGGCATAGGTCATCCTTCGATCGATTGTAGAACTTGGAAACCCATTCAGGGAACATTCGTTCACATTTTGTTGAACGCAGTTGGTTTTCTCCTTTTATCAATAGTGCAAGTTATAAACAATGTTTTGTGAGTAGAATAAAATTTCCAGTGGTAAACTTAACTGATTTTTCGACGTTATTTTACCAGCTAACTAAAAATAGGAAAGCCTTGAACCCTTTCCACTAAATTTAGTTAGTATTAAGATTCTTTTACAGGGAGTGCAGTGGAGCTGACGCTGAGATCATTAAGTATTTGGTTGTATCATTGCTAGTCTCACTGAATTCTTGTGAATTCTACATGTCATGTGTGGTCTGGCGTCTCCTTACCAGCAACAGGTCCCAGGTTCAAACTAGTTAATTCCCTAAAAAACACACTCAGAGCGTCGTTGCGCGAAAGTGGTTGGGAGACACGATATAGAACAAACAGACACCACCATGAATGTTTAGAAAATGAAATCCCTTGTCAATAGCACTCAACACTTCATGTGAATAAAGAGCTAGTGGTGTTTCACAGGAACGCACCCATGCTGACTGTGTGTCAATAGACTGTTTTCTTCTAGGTAATTCATAATGTTCGAACACAACATATGTTCTAAAATCCTCTTGCATACCGACGTTAACGATATGGGTCTGTAATTTAGTGGATTACTCCTACTACCTTTCGTGAATATTAGTGTGACCTGTGCAACTTTCCAGTCTTTGGGTACTGATGTTTCGTCGAGCGAACGGTTGTATATGATTGTTAAGTATGGAGCTAATGCATCAGCATATTCCGAAAGGAACCTAATTGTTATACAGTCTGGACCAGAAGACTTGCTTTTATTATGGGATTTAAGTTGCTTCACTACCCCGAGGAATTCTGGAATATTTACTTCGTTTTCTTTTGAAAAAGAATTTCGGAAGGCGGTGTTTAGTAGCTCTGCTTTGGCAGCACTGTCTTCGATAGTATCTCCATTGATATCGCACAGAGATGGTTTAGCCACAGCCTGGAGGATGTTTCCAGAATGAGATTTTCACTCTGCACCGGAGTGTGCGCTGATATGAAACGTCCTGGCAGATGAAAACTGTGTGCCGAACCGAGACTCGAACTCGGGACCTTTGCCTTTCGCAGGCAAGTGCTCTACCAACTGAGCTACCCAAGCACGACTCGCACCTCCTCCTCACAGCTTTACTTCTGCCAGTACCTCGTCTCCTACCTTCCAAAACTTCCACAGTTTTAATCTGACAGGAAGTTTCATATCAGCGCACACTCCGTGCAGAGTGAAAATCTCATTCAAGGCATTGATTGTTTCTTGCCTCTAACATACTTCACATACGACCAGAATCTCTTTGGATTTTCAGCCATGTTTCGAGACAAAGTTTCGCTGTGGGAACTGTTATAGGCATCTCGCATTTGAAGCCCGCGCCAAATTTCAAGCTTCCGTAAAAGATTGCCAATCTTGGGGATTTTGCCTCCGTTTAAGTTTGGCATGTTTGTTTCGTTGTTTCTGAAACAGTGTTCTAACCCGTTGTGTGTACCAACGAGGATCAGCTCCGTCGTTCGTTAATTTATTTGGTATAAATCTCTCAATTGCTGCCGATACTATTTCTTTGAATTTGAGCCACATCTTGTCTACACTTATATTATTAATTTGGAATGAGTGGAGATTGTCTCTTAGGAAGGTATCAAGTGCATTATTATCTGCTTTTTTGAATAGGTATATTTTTCGCTTATTTTTCCAGGATTTGGGGATTACAATATTCAGTCTCGCTACGATGACTCTGCTTTCACTAATCCCTGAATTCGTTTTGATGCAGGAATATTTGTTGCTAAGAGGTCAAGTGTGTTTTCACAACCGTTAACTATTGGCGTGAGCTCATGAGCTAACTGCTCGAAATAATTTTCAGAGAATGCGTTTAGCACAATTTCGGATGATATGTTATGCGTACCTGAGGAATTAAACGTGTGTTTTCGCCAACATATCGAGGGTAAATTAAAGTCACCACCAACTATTATCGTATGAGTCGGGTACGTGTTTGAAATCAAACTCAAGTTTTCTTTGAACCTTTCAGCAAATGTATCATCTGAACTGCGAGGTCGGGAAAAGGATCCAATTATTATTTTATACCGGTTGCCAACAACGACCTCTGCCCATAATAACTCACAGGAAGTATCTACTTCAATTTCGCGACAGGATAAACTACTTCTGACAGCAACAAACACGCCACCGCCAACCGTATTTAGCCTATCCCTTCGGAACACCGCTAGGTTCTTAGCAAAAATTTCGGCTGAGCTTATACCCGGCTTTAGCCAGCTTTCGGTGTCTATAATGAGTTGAACATCAGTGCTTTCTATTGGCGCTTGGAGGTCTGGGACTTTCCCAACACAGGTACGACAATTTACAACTGCTATACCAACGGTTCCTGTATCTAAGTTTTTCCTGTGTTCTGCCTGCACCCTATGTGACTGAAGATCTTCTCGTGTTTTCACGAAACCCTCTAACCTAAAAAATGAGTTGGTAATCATCAAAACGAAGGCGTTTGTCATTTAGGCGAGAACTTTTTACGAAGCTAGTCACCATCTTTCTTCCCCGAACATTCTGTCGACACCTACCGACACAGGGGGACATGACTATCATGATAAAATAAGAGAAATAGAGCTCGCACGGGAACATTTAGGTGCTCATTTTGTCCACGTGTTGTTCGAAAGTGGAACGGTAGAGAAATATTCTGAATGTAGTAGTATGATCCCTCTGCCAAATACTTAAGTGTGAATTACAGAAGAGTGCTGTAGGCGAAGATATAGTATAGTGAGCATTACAGTTGTCAAAGCCAAATACTTTGAGTGAGTGGAGCAAATTTGCTTCCAAGAAATCAAGAAAAATGCAGTTACTCTCTAACGTTTTTCCTGTCTTGCCTTATACCCAAATACTCGCTACGTATACCTTCACCCTGTTCACCCTATAGAGTAATTTGATATTGTACAAGGGTTGCACATAAATATGGAAACACCGTGAGAATTGGAGGCTTCAACACAAATGCAGGTGTTAGCCAAACCTGGAGGTTGCGATGTCATAACTTAACACGACTGGCACCTGTGCAATGTCCTCAATACGTTACAAATGTCAGTCGCGGTCAGGATAGAGCTCTGCGTAGATGTGAGTACGTTATGTCGGAGCCAAGTGACTTCGACCGTGGGTAAACTGCTGGTATTCGTATAGTGACGGAATTGTTTGGTGTTTCAAGAGGCACAGTATATCGAATATTTATACTGCGTACAGAGAAAGCGGGAGAACGTCATCCGCTAAGTCACAACATGAACGAAAGTGTGTGTTGAGTGATAGCGACAGACAATCACTGAAAAGGATTGTGACGAAAAATAAGAGGACGACAGCTGCAAAAGTCACTGCAGAACTGAACGTCGCCGCGAACCCTTTCAGCACCAAAACAAAGCGAAGAGAAGTCCAGAAGCGGGGATTCGCAGGGGAGCTGGAATTTCAAAACCATTCATGGGTGACGGAAAAATGCCTGTAACATGAAAACGTAGTGCCGAAGACATAAAACCTATCCTTTGTACCAATGGAAGAAAGTCGTTTGGTCAGCTGTCTTGTTTCAACTCTTTCATTTTCTGGCCGAGTTTACGTCCGAAGCGTGAAAAATGGTGGGGATTCGATGATGATCTGGGCACCCATATTGTGGTATTCCCTGGGCCCACGGTTACTCTCCGTGATCGCATTACTGCCAAGGATTATTATTTTGTCCAGTTGCATTCCAAGGTAGAATGTTCGCCAGTGCTGGTGCTGTGCTCTAATCGGCAGGGTGCTGTTCGCAAAGGTCGCATTGTCTAGGACTGGTTACGTGAACACGAAGGTGAACAATGTCACTATTACTACACTACTGGCCATTAAAATTGCTACACCAAGAAGAAATGCAGATGATAAACGGGTATTCATTGGACAAATATATTATACTAGAACTGATATGTGAATACAGTTTTACGCAATTTGGGTGCATAGATCGTGAGAAATAAGCACCCAGAACAACCACCTCAGGCCGTAAGAACGGCCTTGATACGCCTGGGCATTGTGTCAAACAGAGTTTGGATGGCGTGTACAGGTACAGCTGCCCATGCAGCTTCGACACGATACAACAGGTCATCGGGAGTAGTGCCTGGCGTATTGTGAGGAGCCAGTTGCTCGGCCACCGTTCACCAGATGTTTTCAATTGGTGAGAGATCAGGAGAATGTGCTGGCCAGGGCAGCAGTCGAACATTTTCTCTATCCAGAAAGACCCGTACAGGACATGTGATCGTGCAGTATCCTGCTGAAATGTAGGGTTTCTCAGGGATAGAATGAAGAGTAGAGCCACGGGTCGTAACAGATCGGAAATGTAACGTCCATTGTTCAAAGTGCCGTCAATGCCAACGAGAGGTGACCGAGACGTGTAACCAATGGCACCCCATACCATCTCGCTGAGTGATACGCCAGTATGGCGATGACGAATACACGCTTTCCATGTGTGTTCACTGCTATGTTGCCAAACAAGGATGCGACCGTCATGATGCTGTAAAAAGAACCTGGATTCATTCAAAAAATGACGTTTTGCCATTCGTACACCCAGGTTCGTCATTGAGTACAGCATCGCAGCCGCACCTGTCTGTGATGCAGCGTCAAGGGTAACCGCAGGCATGGTCTCCGAGCTGATAGTCCATGCTGCTAAAACGTCGTCGAACTGTTCATGCAGATGGTTATTGTCTTGCAAACGTCCCCAACTGTTGACTCAAGGATCGAGACGTGGCTGCACGATCCGTTACAGCCATGCGGATAAGATGCCTGTCATATCAACTGCTAGTGATACAAGGCCGTTGGGATCCAGTACGGCGTTCCGTATTACCCATCTGAACCCACCGATTCCATATTCTGCTAACAGTCATTGGATCTCGACCAACGCGAGCAGCAATGTCGCGATACGATAAACCGCTGTGGCGATAGGCTACAATCCGACCTTTATCAAAGTCGGATACGTGATGGTACACATTTCTCCTCCTTACACGAGGCATCACAACAACGTTTCACCAGGCAACGCCGGTCACCTGCTGTTTGTGTATGAGAACTCGGTTGGAAACTTTCCTTATGTCAGCATGTTGTAGATGTCGCCACCGGCGCCAATCTTGCGTGAATGCTCTGATAAGCTAATCATTGCATATCACAGCATCTTCTTCCTGTCGGCTAAATTTCGCATCTGTATTACGTCATCTTCGTGGTGTAGCAATTTTAATGGCCAATAGTGAGATCTCAATATTATTGAGCCTTTGTGATCTTCTTTGAAGAGAAGGGTGCGTAATGTCTACCTACCTCCTCCATCGGTAGTTGAACTTGCCACCATTTTGCAGGAAGAACGGTGTAAGATTGCCTTGAAAAACACACATCACATGCATTTATCCATTCCGAGACGGTTGGGAGCTGTTTTGAATGCAAACGGGTTCCTTATGCCGTATTAGGCATGGTAACGTATTGTTTGTTGGTGTTTTCATATTTTTGTCCTATCTTTATGATACCAAAACAAGTGCTTAACGGGCGGGCGGTGATGCGCTGCTCGGCAGGGGACCTGCGCTTCGTGAAGCCGCAGGGGCAGGGCGTGGACGGCGACGACAGCTCCAAGTTCCTGGACGGCGTGCTCGACTGCTCGCACTGCCTGCCCACGTGCCGCAGCTACTCGTACGTGCAGGAGGTGCGCTACGAGAGCATTACGCCACGCACGCCCTACCAGGGCTACATCGACGTCCACTACGCAGATGTCAGCGCCGTCAAGTACGGCGTCGATCTCGCCTTCGACTCCATGACCCTCATAGGTAAGGACTCGGGTCTGAAGAAATCCACAGCTAAAGTTCACTTTGAAACAGTGACATTCCTGATCGAACTTAACCGGACGACAACACTCAACATAGTTCTACGTGCAGAATGGTACGGTCTAGGTACAGACATTGTGATCTAAGATACCTTAGTACATACCAACTTCATTGTGTTGCTTGTTTTTTCTCTTGACTTAACAGTCTTCCTGCAAACACATCACATAATTTGCTATCTGATATTTTCTGCATGGTCGTACCTGCGTCACTTAGCTGATTACGCCTGTCTGTATAGACTTTTCATTTTGTGTCCATGTATCTACAATTCGGCATCTGACCATCTGCCCAGGTTAATGGCTTCCTCTTTCCACAAGTGCCTGGAAGTACCAACCAACCCAAAAACATGCTACTCATAATAGCTATAATTATTAATCTGTAAATGAAGTAAATGCTGATTTAATGTTATTCCGTATATTGTCCTCAGTTGCTAGTAAAAATATCTCCACTTATACCCGTAACACCCTGTATAGCTCCGTCACGTACTACATGAAAGGAGGCGGTGATCGACATGTTTCACGCCAGCCGCAGGGGTACAACAGACAGCAGTCCAACCTCCAATACTATACACGATCTGTACATCTGTACAGCTAATATTCCTACTCCTCGATGGTGGAATGAAAGATTAGCGTTATATGCACGCCAACATGCAGTGTCACTACTGCATAAACAGGCTGGAATTTTGGCTAAGCAAGTGGTAAGACCTAAAAATACATAAAGCCATTCACTTGATTTTCAACTTTCTTCTGCAGCAACAAATTTCAAACGCATCAATTCCCTTCTCCTCCCGTTTTCCGACAATCCCTGTTCACTGAGGCAACATACCAACAGAGTTCTCTTGCCCAGGAATAACCTCTTTGCCTGTGCCTATCTTCATTTTAGCCGTCCTTGCTTTGACTCTAATGTATTATTTTGGTCCCAAAGTAGCACAGTTCCTCAACATCTCCCACTTCGTAATTTCCAGTTTTTGTGTTAAGGCCATCAGTAACCTCATACTACTATTTCTTATTACACTACTGGACATTAAAATTGCTACACCGCGAAGATGACGTGCTACAGACGCTAATATTAAGCGACAGGAAGAAGATGCTGTTATATGCAAATGATTAGTTTTTCAGAGCATTCACACAAGGTTGGCGCCGGTGGCGACACCTACAATGTGCTGACATGAGGAAAGCTTCTAACCGATTTCTCATACACAAGCAGCAGGTGACCGGCGTTGCCTGGTGAAACGTTGTTGTGATGCCTCGTGTAAGGAGGAGTAATGCGTACCATCACGTTTTCGACTTTGATAAAGATCCGATTGCAGCCTATCGCGATTGTAGTTTATCGTATCGCGACATTTCTGCTCGCGTTGGTTGAGATCCAATGACTTTTAGCAGAATATGGAATCGGTGGGTTCAGCAGGGTAATACGGAACACCGTGCTGGATCCCAAAGGCTCGTATCACTAGCAGTCGCAATGACAGGCATCTTATCCGCATGGCTGCAGTTACCCTTGACGCTGCCTCACAGACAGGTGCGCCTGTGGTGATGTACTCAACAACGAACCTGGGTGCACGAATGGCAAAAAGTCATTTTTTCGGATGAATCCCGGTTCTGTTTACAGCATCATGATGGTCGCATCCGTGTTTGGCGACATCGCGGTGAACGCACATTGGAAGCGTGTATTCGTCATCGCCATACAGGCGTATCACCCGGAGTGATGGTATGGGGTGCCATAGATTACACGTCTCGGTCACCTCTTGTTCGCATTGATGGCATTTTGAACAGTGGACATTTCAGATGTGTTACGAGCCGAGGCTCTACCCCTCATTCGATCTCAGCGAAACCCTACATTTCAGCAGGATAATGCACGACCGCATGTTGCAGGTCCTGTACGGGCCTTTCAGGATACAGAAAATGTTCGACTGCTGCCCTGGCCAGCACATTCTCCAGATCTCTCACCAATTGAAAACGTCTGGTCAATGGTGGCCATCAACTGTCTCGTCACAATACGCCAGTCACTACTCTTGATGAACTGTGGAATCGTGTTGAAGCTACCTGTACACGCCATCCAAACTCTGTTTGACTCAATGCCCAGGCGGATCAAGGCCGTTATTACGGGCAGAGGTGGTTGTTCTGGGTACTGATTTTTGAGGATGTATGCACCCAAATTGCGCGAAAATGTGATCACATATCAGTTGTAGTATAATATATTTGTCCAATGAATACCCGTTCATCATATGCATTTCTTCTTGGTGTAGCAATTTTAATGCCAGTAGTGTACTTTCGTCTTTCTTCGTTTAACTCTCAATTGAGTAGACTATTTATTCCAGTTAAAACTGACCCATAATTCATTTTATCTTCCACTGAAGCTACCACTGTCCTCACTGAATGTTATCAACGATATCCCTCCGTCCTGGGTTTTAACCTCGCTCTTGAACGTTTCTCTTATTCCTATAACTGCTTCTTCGATGTATAGATTGAAGAGTAAGGGTGAAAGACTAGGCAGTAGTCTTTCACTCTATTTTATTCAAGTGTTTCGGCTCGGTTTTCCTTTCTTATTGTTTCCTTTTATTTTACATTGTCGAACGCGTTTTCTTTGTCGAAAAACCGTATGATTTTTTTTTTAGTTTTTTTCACTCAAGCGCAACGTCAGAACTGCCGCTCTGGTGCCTTTACCTTTCCCGAAGCTAAATTGATCGTTGTCTAACAGACTCTCGGTATTCTTTTCCATTCTTCTGTATATTACTCTTGTCATTAACTTGGATGCATGAGCTGTTAAGTTGATTGCGCGATAGTTCTCACATTTATGTGCCCTTGGTGCCTTCGGAACTGGATGGATGATATTTCTCAGAAGCTCTGATAGTATGTCTCCAGACTCTTACATTCTACAAACGAACGTGAACAATCGCTTGGTTGCCATCTCCACCAATTGTTTCAGAGTTTCCGAAGGAATGTTGTCTCCATTTACGCACTGTATTACCCGCTCAATACCCTCAAATATTTTCTCTATCTCTTCATCTTTTGCTTGCGACGTTGGCATGTATACATGAACTGTTGTTGTCGGCGTTGGTTTGCTGTAGATTGTGATGAGAACAAATCAATCATTGACCTTTTCACATTAACCTGGTTCTCTGCGGCACCTTCCTGTTCATAACTAATCCTACTCCCATTAAACCATTTTCTGCTGCCGTTGACATTACTCTATAGTCGTCCAGAAATCCTTTCCTTCCATCCATTTTACTTCACTGACCACCACTATATCTAAATTTAGTCGTAACATTTCCATTTTCAGATTTTCCATCTTCCCTACCACGTTCAGACTTCTGATATTCGACGCCCCGATTCACATAATGTTATCCTTTCGTTGGTTGCTCCATCTTCGTCTCGTGGTCACTTCTCCCGTTGGCATTCCCCTCCCGAAGATCCAAACGACGGACTAATCCGAAATCTTTTGTCAGTGGAGAGCTCATCGTGATACTTTTTCAGATACATACCACATGTCCTTGGAAACGCTCTATGTGTCTCAAATGCAGTGGTTTCTATTGCTTATAGTCCTCATGCTGTAGATCACTACTGATTAATCCGCCTTTTAGGGGCCCTTTCCTACGCTAAGAAAAAAAGGATACCCTGATACTTTCTTCGTGTCCCCACGTTCTTTGATAAGGCCGTTCGTTTGATGATGGTGAAACCTTATACTGGTAGCGTTCGATCCCCATAGCTACTGAATTTTATTCAAAGTTTCAACCACGAAAGAGGCTAGGTGCGAACCCAGAACCCAGTAAGTTTTGATTGGTACTCTAGTACGCTACCTCCAGACTATGTGTCAGCCGCTTATATTAACTGTTAGTCTGGTAGAAAAACAGAAGGAAAAAGTATGAGAAAGCTGAGAATAGACCAACATGTGCACTTTTCAAAGGGCCAATGGACGATCTAGATGAAATTTGGCGGGTACGTAAAGGAAGTGAAATAATGCAATACGTATTTTTTTGTTTGTGCCAAATTTCACTTTCAAGACGCAAAAAAACAGTCCGAAAGTAATGTGGCGTACTAGGTTTAAAGCGAATATCTAATAAACCGTTAAATATAACCAATAAGTTTCATTAAAAAGTTAAAATATAACTAACGTTCTCTAAAACTGTCATTTGAAAAAATACTAAGAACTTGCAAATCACCCCAACGCTATTAATAAATTTTGCAAAATATAAACTTTTGTTACAACATAAAGAAGCTTTCACGTCACATACAGCTATATGTAAAAAAGTTTGTTTCTGTAACAACATTTCTGGAAAATACGTTGACCAGGATGTCCTGTTGGAGAATGTGCAACAGCCCTAATTAAAGTACCTAAATGTTCATTATTATTCTAGTTATTTGTTGTACCATTATTGAAAACAATAAACAACACATTATTGTGACAGACAATCGTTACAATAATGATAATCTGTGAACAAATGCTTAAACCTTAAGGTTTCTGTACACCGTGCACACACAATGAATAACATTTCGTCACATAGTACACACGATAGACAAGACAACAAAAACCAAAATCCAGTAGGTGTCGCAAATTGTGGCGAGCGATCCTTTAAGTATCCTGATTTGTACCAGACTATTTCAGTATAATGGAAAATACCTCAGCAAAGAGAATTGACTCGGTACTAGTGACTGAATCTTCATTATGTTGTTTCTGAAGTGCAGATTGACATTATAATTATACAGCAGAACTAGATCTGAAAATCTTCTCACACAGTTCTTCCAACATCGAAAACCGTATACGTCCAACGGCTATATCTATACCGTCGAGCCTTTTGCAATCACAAGATGAACCAGTTCCTTGTCCTCAGGTATGACACTCAGAACAGTTCTGTCACATTGAATCCCCCGAAAATCTATCAAGAATACAGATTTTTCTCCCATAAAGGGAGAGAAAACCTCCGTCAGCTATCGTCTGACCTGGTCAAGCGTTAGTTCTCCAATTTCGATGCTGTCAGAAGAACATTGGGGTTCAAAAAGAGATTCTTTAATTCTAGTTCCATACTCTCCATTAGTTTCTTTTAAAACTATGAAAAGAGAGGTAAGCAGATCGCCAGCTAATGAAACTGTAGGCTTAATCGTGCAACTATGAATAATTGGTGAAAATGACTGCACCATGGATTCAGTTTTCTTTGCACCCTTTTGGAACAATGTACGTCCAGGATGCAACTCCAGGTTGAATCTGTTCTCATCAGTGTTGTACATATTTTCAGCCCTTAAAACGCTGACGCGCTTTTAACTTGCACTACAAATCGTAAAATGGCACTGTCGAGATACGTTTTATCGTTTGCACGGTGTCCATTTATAAACTTCGTTATTTTTCGAGATACAGTTCAGTGCGCCTTTTTAAAATTCAGGAGGCATTTGGAGTTTGCCTTGAAATTATGTAACTTAATTTCCCTGCTCATTTGCAAGACCCACTTTTAGAGGTCTGTATCATGGATAACCAGTCGATAATCCATAGACTCTAGTACTTATTGTAAGGTCCAGCAGTGTATCACTTTCATCGATGTTCTACTGGTATAACTTTGCTATGTTTGTACTGCACGGATGAAAGCAACCTTTTCCCTTTCCTTCCGTTTTTCCTAAATTTAATAGCTAATTTCTTGTATTAGAAATTTAATTTGTTTTCTGAAGAAAGGACATTGCCTGGGATGAGGGACTCCTCATGTGCTTCGATACTCAACCATACTCAATCATTGCTATGTCACAGAGCTTCGAGTCATCCAACCACATTCCCTTGTCTTGTTCCATAATGTCGAGTATCCAACCATGCTGCCACAAATCGATGCTACAATGATGTCTTTCAATTCCACTTCCTGCGAATTGATAGGAATCTCAGAGAAGTCCATATTGCTGAAATTATTATTTAGTATTCGGCATATATTAACTTTGTTAACGGTTGGCATCTTCCCTATTTGCAAACAGATGTATTTTATACGCAATACAAAGTCTCACGTAAGTTCGGCGACAAGTATGTTCAACGTCACAGGCTCGATGAATACTGACAAGTGTAGTCAATCCGAAGAATAAATCGAAGAGACGTCCGTGTTGATGGCCACCATGTCCAGAAATCCGTGCGATGTGTAGTACTGCAAAGCGCTTTCCGTGAGAGAGAGCAAACTCAAGTGGCAGACTCTGCAAGAGAGGCGCTCTGCATCGCGGTGTAGCTTGCTCGCCAGGTTTCGAGAGGGTGTGTTTCTGGATGAGGTATCGAATATACTGCTTCCCCCTACTTATACCTCCCGTGGAGATCACGAATGTAAAATGAGAGAGATTCGAGCGCGCACGGAGGCTTTCAGACAGTCGTTCTTCCCGCGAACCATACGCGACTGGAACAGAAAAGAGAGGTAATGACAGTGGCACGTAAAGTGCCCTCCGCCACACACCGTTGGGTGGCTTGCGGAGTATGAATGTAGATGTAGGTCCTGAAGAATATAGCGAGGTCCAGAGGTCGTCAAGCGATGTAGAGTTCCGTAGTAGTAGCAAGATTGTTGCACACCTGTATGTAACCAGAGTCACCTGAGAAAACATCAGCACAAGCAGCAAGCAGCAGATTTGCGATGTGGTCTATGGTATCGCCAACTAGCGATACAGTCTTGTATCCGATGAGCTATTAGTTGGCGAACCTCAGTACACTGCACCCGCAAACTGCAGCATCTATGGGCTACGGCCAGCGAGAACTGGTACCGGACAGTTCAAAATGGTTCACTATGGGATTCAACTGCTGTGGTCATCAGTCCCCTAGAACTTTTAACTACTTAAACCTAACTAACCTAAGGACATCACACACATCCATGCCCGAGGCAGGATTCGAACCTGCGACCGTAGCAGTCACACGGTTCCGGACTGCGCGCCTAGAAACGCGAGACCACCGCAGCCGGCAGTTACCGGACAGTGCCAGGTCCTGGAGCTGGTGACAGGGTATGTTATCATACCTTGTAATCCTTTTATAATCTTCAAGTAAAGGTCTTGGAAGCAGCTATTAACCTCCGAAAAAAGTCCTGGGATCGCCGTCGTTGTGTCATGAGGAACTTGTTGCAGCGACTGTTTTGGGCGGATAGCGCGTCAAATGGTTCAAATGGCTCTGAGCACTATGGGACTTAACATCTGAGCTCATTAGTCCCCTAGAACTCAGAACTACTTAAACCGAACTAAGCTAAGGACATCACATACATCCATGCCCGAGGCAGGATTCGATCCTGCGACCTTAGCAGTCGCACCGTTCCAGACTGAAGCGCCGAGAACCGATCGGCCACCGCGGCCGGCTGATAGCGCGTCCAACAGTGGGTAATCGAACGCATCGTCCCAACAAACAGACGTTTGCTAACGGTACGTACGTTGTTTGACTGTTTGTGAGATGTTCTCATCGAGAACCTACAGAGATACATCGCGAACAGAATTTCACTTGCACGATTCAGCCGTTACTCTCTAGCTGTCAAATTGATTATTCCCATTTTCATACTTTTAAAAGAAACCAATGGAGAGCGTCGAATGGAATTCGAGAATCCCTTTATGAAGCACTGAAATCGGGAAAGCTAATGTCTGACCAAGTCAAATGATTAATGACAGACGTTGTCTTTCTCAGCGATGGAGAAAATTCTTCTTTTTATGTGTATGGTATAAAAAAGTTACGGTGTAAGCATTTCTTCATTGATTATAGTTATTGTAACAATTTAGCATCATATTAACCGGTTACTTATTATTTTCAAATTGCAAAATACAAGCATGTGAAACGGTAAACTAAAAAACGAAAAAAATTGTGTCATAACATAATATTACAATTTAAAACATAAACCAAAGTAAGTAAAATAAGTAATAATTAGAATAATAATCAACATTTAGATATTTTAATTACGTACGTTACACATATTCCGACAGCACACTGTGTACAACGTATTTTTCAAAAATGGTATTACGGAAACAAGTTTTACTATAAATGGTTGTATGTGGCGTGAAAGCTTCTTAAATTTATGTTGTAACAAAATTCATTAATGGTAGTGCGGTAGTCTGCAAATTTTCAGACCTTTTCGAAAGCTGATTATACAGTTTTCAAGAACAATAGTTACATTTCAGCTTTTATTTTAAAAAGAATTATATTCCATGGTTTTGTGGTTACTCCCTCTGAACCTAATGTGCCAAATTACATTTCGAGGTGTGTTTCACCACTTAAAAGTGAAATGGGACACAAACAAAAAAGTTGCCTCTTCTACACACCCGCCAAATTTCATCAAGATAGCTCATTGACCCTTGGATATCTCCCCTTGTAAGCCTAGCAAGATTCGTGACATGCATGATGCGGACCCACCAGTGTCATTGTTACATACTAGTCCAATACTTGAATATTGAATACTGCTTGGGATAATGGCTCGTAATCAACCCAAGAAGATTACGACTACCGAAAGGAGGATGCTACAAATAGCTGGAGACGTAGCACATAAATTTCGTACTGCCTCATCGCATGGAACTATCAATGCAAAGAATATACAAGATTGACTCGAGAAGCGCTAGACTTGGGCTTATACCCTGGATCAACGAAATATCTCCTTCGGCATGAAACTTGGACATTCTAATACCCGCACATCAAATATATATCCACTCCTCACGCCTTTCTCGAAGCTACGTCAGACATATTCCACCACTCACTTGTAAACAATGAAGAAATATACGGATCCTACATAGATTAACTACATCGATCAGACAGTGAATGATACAGCATAGAGAGAAAGAACTGACCTTTACATTAGTTGGAATAGAAAAGGTATGGCTCCACGACAACAGGAATGATTAATATATCAGACTGTATGAACTCACGGCACACAGAATGGTTTCATATAAAACCTACAGTCTCAGCTGAGGTTTATCTGCACAGACGCTTTCCTGAGCCGCAAGGCGAATGCCGTGATTAAGTAATAAATGTTTAAACATCTTCCTCACATGCACCGCCAGTAGATGCTGTGTTCTAATCAAATAAGAACCCAAGATTGAAAATGAAGAATGACTCAACAGTATTGAATAGAGCCCCACCCTACCGCAAGTCGCCACCCCCTCGACAGATGGAGCGAAACGCTTTTCTTAAAAAGTGGCTAAAGTTTAATTTAGTGGATTGAAACGCTCATTATCATACCCTGGCCACTTGTTTGCTGTATCGTTGCGATCGGAAAATGTGATAGAAAATCATACTTTGATCTTCAAGACAGTCGAGCACTGAAGAGATTCGTTTTGTAGCGGAAAGACTAACTTTGTACATTAGTGGAATACTTGTTCAGAATCTAGGATTCAATGTTTGAACAGTTGCTGCCTACATCGAACTTGACAATATATACTGCGGCGACAGGATTTATTGGGTTCCAGGTCTGCGAATTGGAAACACCGTAGAGGTCAGGTACAAGAAATATTTCACGTTCTGTGGTGTTTATGGGGAAATTAGAGCTGAGTATTTATGCTATGATATCCGCAAGGCTTATGCACTTGTTACTTTACGTGACTATATCGTACCCTTTTCACGGACCTTTAGCATGCTGAAGCTGCCCTAGGACCGTAACCTTTCCTTTATTGAAATAAATAATTGGAACCCCGTCTTAAGTTGCATTAAGAAGAATCCTATAATTATTCGTTGTGACTAGTTTCAGCCAGTGTGTAGTTGTCGAACCACCTGTCTACCTAAGTAACTGAGATAAGGTCATGTATGCATCTTTGGAACAGCCACAGCAAGCAATCCAAATGACAATAGAATGTAACAATATTCTTACATTCCATTTTTACATACCATCCTAGAGACAGTTTAACTTACAACAGTCAAGTTACAGTCCCTACGTTCTGTTCACTGTAACTTGCTTATTGTTTTGCCTATCGTCATCTGAACTGCCATTTGAATTTCTTGCTTTGACTCTTCCAAGCAAGCATAATTGACTGTATTTCAATTGTTTACCATGACGGTTGGTTTGAGAAAGGATATAGTGTCCGTTACTAGTCACCACCGATACATACAGTAAAGGATACTTCTCAATGCAGCTTATGACGGTATTTTAACCATTTATTTCAATATCGTACCCATCCTGGTCTGTGGGTACGTCTTTGACTTCTAATCAGAATGGTGCTGGGGCCCCAGGTTCGGACTAGCGTTCTGGTATAAGGGGTCACCTTCATCCTGCCAACGCCTTGATTAAGAGGGCAGAGGAGAGAGCAAAGATTAAGGGCATCGATAAAGGTAGAAGTATCAACAATTGTCAACGGCATGAGGACGCAGAGGGCAATGAAAATATCGGCATTAAAAACACGTAATGCCAATCAATGGGGCACCTGGAAGGTAACTGAAAAAGTATCATGGTGATTTGTCTATTGCTAAAATATTCCGGTTTAGTGCTCCATTCGGATCTCCCGAAGAACACTGGTAAGAGGCATATGATCATCCGAAAAATTTGCATAGCCAACTAAAGGTTGATTTGTTAATCAATGTAACGAATGTGTTGAAGACAGAGTAGGTCAACTCACTGCTGCAATAAAAAGTAAGCAGATTGATCAGGCTGAAGATATAATTAAGTATACCGTCAGACGAAAATATGAAACAGATACAGAAATTCGTTAAGTCCTAATTGGAAAATACATGAAATTGACCTGCAGTTTCCCTTTTTCGGGTAACAGCAATGAACAGTAGCAGAACAGACTTACAAGAACACTCTGTCTGTATAAGTGTTTAAAAAATTCTTCCAAAGAGCCCACATCTCTCTAGCTAAATAATAACATAACGCCATACTAACGGAAAAATACACCCAATAATGAAAGAATGACAATGGTAATAAGGATAACCGAAATAAAATACAGTGGAAAAACATGGAGAGAAATTAAAAAATAAGAGACAGGTGACCAGAACTGACACAATAGAAACTGAAACAAAATGGCTCAGGTGCACTGGACACACTAACATCTTTAGACAGACGGTGTAAGACTCATCGCTTGCTGTTTTCGTCTGAAATGAACTTTGTTTTATACCGTTCTGCAAAAACATAAGTATTCTTAACGTAATCATTGTGCCCACAACGGACAAGCCTAATCCTAGAGTTAATTGTACTTTAACAGCGCTATGCGAATTGATTGTACAGACACTTACCGGGAATTTCGGGTAGGACTGGAAAAGGGGCTTACAAATGTTCTTTCACCTTTTTATTAAACAGTTATAGAGATCATTAAATTTAACAATTTATTCAGTGATTAAATAGTTTTGAGAAAATTGTCACTAATTACACAGCATTAATAAATATGGACAGAGCTTTTCCGTGCCATAAGTTAAGAAACAACCAGCTAACCAGGAAGGAACTTAAATCCAATGAAAACAAACCCAGTTAGGTAACTACAATTATGATATTAATTTAATCTTCGGTAACAATCAGGAACAGAATTTTACCATAAAGAACAACCTAAGGCTTCAAAATCATTATAGTACAAAGCAAGGATGCGAAAACATACGTCAGTAGAACCAGAAGAATCACCATCACCTAAACGTGCGACTTCGGCTCCACATGTGGAAATCATATTGAAACTAACAGCAGTCCCTGAATGACGTAAGGTGCCAACCGCACAAGCTACCCTGCTGGACTTGCGGCAAACAAGTAGCTCCCCCTTTCTCTCTCTCTCAACAATGGAGCGATCCTCTTCCCCTCCGTGCCAACAGTCGGATGTTATCTTCATCGCGAGGGGCCTAACTTTGAGCTCCCCCCCCCCCCCCCCCCCCCCAGTCGACGCCAGTGCGCGCCAATACCTGTCTACCACTCCCTCGCGAACAAAGCAAGCACTTAGCTGAACAGTCGACAACCAGAAAGCCGCAATAGCTCAGGGAATAAAGAAACATGTAAGTGAAGTTTATCCGGAATGGATGCAACTGAATCGCATGACTGTTCGTTTATAGGGTGTAGAATAATAACAGCTACCAGTCACAACAGAACGTGATTTTATTTAATACAAGGCCGCTTTCGGGCTTTTGCCCATTTTCGGTTGGTTTTACATTCAATTAATTACTTGCTCTCAACTCTAACAAAATAAAAAAAATGGATTTTCCTCCCACACCAGAACAAATATTCTATGACAGGGTGATAAACTCCACCACTAACTCATTTGACAAAAATGAAATTGAGTTAATTGAGAAAGGCCTCAAACATAATATTCCACCATTGTTCAATAATAACAATGTCAACAATTTAATTGTCTGTTCTAAACTGGCATGTGACTCAGGTAAAATTAACAGTAATGAACAGATAAGTATAGGCTTAAAATCGAGACATCATAAAAAAACCTACAAAACCAAAAAACACACAATTGTTCAAAAACTGACTCCAGACTGTTCAGGAAAGTCAAGAACAACATACATGAAATACAGAATGACTCTACGCTGAGATTTCAAGCACATCTAAGGAAACTACTGAAATCTTCTGATTTCCTGTTATCTGGCTCTGATCTCCTAAAATACCTTTCCATGAACCTGACACAAAGGAAAATTCGTTAAGTTTCATGTTTCTATATATCTGACAGTTAACTCAAGAAATGGTCCAGCATATTTTATCAGGAAGAAGCTAAAAGACATTCTCACTAAGTTTTATACTTATGAAAATAATATTTCGATTAAGAATAGCACTTATCATATAGAAGATCTCAAAGATTTGCTTCAATAGATATAGTAAACCTTTACGTCATCATACCAACCCACGACACTAACCAAATATTTAGAAACAATCCATCAAAGCATAGAAACCTATCCAAGGCTGAGATATTTAAACTTACTGAACTGTTAGAGCTAGACCTGTCACATAATTATTTGTCTTTTAACAACAAATTTTTCAAGCAAGAAGATGGTCTTAAAATGGGTAGTAGTTTGGCAGAAACACTTGCAGACATTTACATTAAACAACTGAAAATCGATTGTTCAAGTCAGAATTTTTGTTTGAAGATAAAATCATTTATTACAAAAGGTATGTCTATGATATTTTTATCCTGTTCAATAGTACAACTGAGGGGGTTTGAAAAACTTACAGATTCTTTCAGTAGAATGCATAATAACATGAACTTCTTGGTAGGTCAATGTTCTTGATCTTACAATCTCCAACATAAATAAAAAAAATTTTCAAATTTGTCAAAAAAACACCGCCACTAATGTTGCCATAAACAACTCTTCCTGTCACCCAATACACCCACTTACAAGAAAAATATAATACTAAGTTGCTAACCTTTTTCGCAACAGAGTTATATTGAAACATCCTTCAGAACTAACAATAAGCTACAAAATCATATCATTCACTGTAGCAAGAGAAATAGCCAGTGTCACAGTAAATCAGCTATTCACAAACTTTCATGTGACAGTTGCCCACAGTTCTACATAGGCCAGACAGGAGGAAATTTAATTATAAGGTAATGGGAACACATGGATGCGTTCTACTCGTAGTTAAACAATTTAGATAAATCCACTCGTGAAACACGTCTGAAAGAACATGGTCACTCAGTGACAACCATTAAGACAACCGGTAAATACTAAACACTGTCAAAAAGGGCAAGAAAATTAACCTTCTAGAAAAGCGTGAAATTTACATTAGTATCTCCAGCAACTACATTTCATTTGCAATGAACAAGCAGACCAAGAAAAGAAGTCATTTCTACCATCTTTAACGAAGTTTCAAAATATAAACAGCTGTTACTCATTTCCAGCTTACAAATAATAAAAAATAATAACTGCAACGTTGTATAGTTTTCTAGCAACCATTTCACATATTATAAAACAGAGTGTGGTTCCATAAACATGTAACAATTTCATTTCCATAATCTGTAATATTTTTCGTGTTCCTGTGTGTAACACCTAACTTCTTAGTT
This sequence comes from Schistocerca gregaria, assembly GCF_023897955.1. NCBI lineage: Eukaryota > Metazoa > Arthropoda > Insecta > Orthoptera > Acrididae > Schistocerca > Schistocerca gregaria. Next base: position 542,208,733 of record NC_064923.1, read on the forward strand.
CTAATGCATTTGATCATAACAACTGTTTTCTTATGTAAACACGTTACATGTTGTGAGAATATGTGCTTCTCAAGTTATTAACGTCTACTGTAACAAAGGCATAACATGGAAGTACTGATATTTACCATGATGTCTAATATATAGTTAATTAGTAAAAAATCGAGATACTTTTGTGAAAAATCTGTTGAATTTAATGTGGCAAAGACATGGATACTCCAGTTGTAAGTACTATAATAATTCACTGTGGATGATGCTTAGCAAGTTCCACTTGTTTCAGTTGCAGCTGTTTAGTCAGCGTCACATTGTTTTGTATCTAAACAGTTATCAGCAGCAATGAGCTCTGATCACGTAACTGAATGTGAAACTAAGTGTAGATGGACACAAGGCAGAAACAGTTTGTGCATGAAAGAAAATCACCTTATATTGTGACTGATAGGTGTTATTATTCCACACCCCAAACAAATCTGTGCACTGATTAGTCTAAGAGTTCGATATCACTTATCTTATGTCTCTGTACTTGTCATTAGGACATGTTACATACATCATGAAAGACATCCATACCAAGAGTAAAGCAGACTTGGTCAGATCTGTAACGCGACTCCTCTGTAATTAGTCTCGAACGACCTGTAATTAACATGGGTAAGATTTTTATACATATCCATTGCTTGATGTCTGCTACGACCTCGACGACAAGATATCCTAAACTTTCCAGGAGACCCCACTGAAAAGTGCTCACGTCGAATATGTTGCCTAGCATTACCTGTCACTGAAATGACGCTAAATACAGTCGTAAAGCCAGGTGACTTTTAAGGAAAATCAAGAAAGTACGTTGTAACGGGTATAGCAACACCCATCCGCTAAGTGGGCCAAGAGTGTTTTCCAGTCTATTAATCTCTCAAATAACTTGTCCTTTGGTGTGTTTGAGTGCTGCTGGAGTTAGTTGTAATACATAACACATATTTCCAATTTATAAAGATAGCAAATTCGCTTTCATTTCAATTGATATCCTTAGAACCTTCCACAATTATCTCCATAAAAATAAAATGCAAAAACAATAATTGTTCGCAAACAGCGATTTCACAGATAAGATTCAACATTGACACTTCTGCGATGAAAAATAATGCCTCAAGTTTTTACTACATGTACTTTGCATGATATATCGAAAATATTTACACCGTTTGATTTTCAGGTGGTTTTTAAATTACACTGTGCTCTTAAATGTCCGTAAAATACCAATGTCAATCTTAAATAATGATTATTTTCCAGTATGGATGGGAAAACAGCCAGGACATGCCGCCACTGAAAGGGGGTGATAACTCTCGTGACTTCATTAAACTGCACATGAGACCTGTTGTGTGGGCTTTTTTTCCCAAACGGGAGAAAAATATTCACCAGCAAAATTCCAAGAGTGCGTGCGGGAAAGCGTACAGTATTGACGTCCAATTTCCAGCTGCTTTCGGCAGTCTTTCGAAAAAGATTCACACTTGATCAAAGTTTGTTAGATAACATGAGGCATCATTGATCTGGCTGGATTATTGATCTGGGTAGATTATTGTTTTCTGCAGTGCAAAACAGAACTAGTGTTACGTTTACGAATGTGACTATTACTTTCAACATTACTTTTTGCCAGGTTTTTATTAGGTCGCATCCTTCTCTATCTGTCTGCCTGTTTGGCACAAATTTTTCAATTGATTCTCTACTAACTTCCTGATAAGCTGGGCTCTTGAAATTTCCATCAAAGCTCAGAACTGGATGACAATGCAATATTAACTCTTTTTCTTGTAAAATCTGTTCTGTAGAGGTGGGGGTAAAAAGTTTGTCAATGCCTGACATCTTAGCTGCCCTTCATGAAGAGCGTCTTGTACAGATAGTAACAGAACGTGTTATAGGTAGTACGTGAGCAGATAGGCACGACTGAGAGAAGAGTGGGGAAGGAGGAGATGGATACCATTATCCTGTCTACTCGTCTGTTCGTTAAAACTTTTGCAGTTGATTTTAAACTAAGTCCCTGACGAGTCAAAGTCTTGAAACTTCGACATAGCTCAGAACTGAATGGCAGTCCAACATTAAATGCCTTTCTTGTCTAGTGAGTGCATACATTGTCTCCGTTGGCATTTCCCAAATGGTTCAAATGGGTCTGAGCACTATGGGACTTAAAATTTGAGGTCATCAGTCCCCTAGAACTTAGAACTACTTAAACCTAACTAACCTAAGGACATTACACACAGCCATCCCCAAGGCAGGATTCGAACCTGCAACTGTAGTGGTCGCTCGGTTCCAGACTGTAGCGCCTAGAACCGCTCGGCCCACTCCGGCCGGCTGGCATTTCCCCCTTTTCCTGTTTTAGCAGCGAGTGGTTCATGGGAAGAAGGAAATTTTACTCTCGTGGTGTTTTCGCGAGACACACGTAGGAGGAAGTAATATATTGGTTGAGTCAGGTGGAGAGTAACTGAATTGAGTCTGAAATTTTTAACACACGTTTCTGTTGTAATCTCATCAAAATAGTTGTATGGAATCCGATTTCAGCAGGTAAGACCTGATGGTAGGGTTCGACTCCACGAAGCCATGGACCCAAGTTGTCAACAAGGCACTGTCCAAGCTGTTGGTGGCTCCATAATGGTATGGGTTGTGTTTACGTAGGATGGAGTGAGTCCTCCGTTGCGTTAGTCTAGTTGGAGATCATTTGGAGACATTCATGAACTTCATGTTCAGAAACAATGATTGAATTTTTATGGACGACTATGCACAATGTCAGGCCACAATTCTTCGCAATTAGTTTGAAGAATATTCTGGACAATGATTTGGCCACCTAGTTCGCTGGACATGACTGGCGTCGATTTATGGGGCATGAGCCATGCTGCACTACGCCAGGCTAAAGGAGATTCGACACGATATTAGGACGTATTCCATGACTTTTGTCGCTTCAGTGAACTTGTAAGAGTTAAAACGAAAGAGTGGGACGCATGCAATAGATAACAGTAAGGATGTGAAGTATTCGTGGTTCAGTTAGTTTGTTGAGTTATAGTAAGGATGTGAACTATTCATGTGTCATTTATATACTACACTACTGGCCATTAAAATTGCTACACCAAGAAGAAATGCAGATGATAAACGGGTATTCATTGGACAAATATATTGTACTACAACTGATATGTGATTACATTTTCACGCAATTTGGGTGCATAGATCCTGAGAAATCAGTACCCAGAAATAACACCTCAGGCTGTAATAACGGCCTTGATACGCCTGGGCATTGAGTCATACAGAGCTTGGATGACGTGTGAAGGTACAGCTGCAACACGATACCACAGTTCATCAAGAGTAGTGACCAGACGTCTGGATGCGCTGACCAGACGTTTTCAGTTGGTGAGATATCTGGAGAATGTGGTGGCCAGGCAGCAATCGAACATTTTCTGTATCCAACAAGACCCGTACAGGACCTGCAACATAATGTCGTACATTATCTTGCTAAAATGTATGGTTTCAAAGGGATGGAATGAAGGGTAGAGCCACGTGTCGTACCACATCTGAAATGTAATGTCCACTGTTCAAAGTGCCGTCGGTGCAAACAACAGATGACCGAGACGTGTAACCAATGGCACGCCATACCATCACGCCGGGCAATACGCCCTATGGCGATGACGAATATATGCTTCCAATGTGCGTTCACTGCGATGTCGCCAAACAAGGATGCGACCATCATGATGCTGTAAAAAGAAACTGGATTCATTCGAAAAAATGACGTTTTGCCATTCGTGCACCCAGGTTCGTCGTTGAGTACACCATCACAGGCGCTACTGTCTGTGTTGCAGCGTCAAGGGTAACCGCAGCCGTGGTCTCCGAGCTGATAATGTGTGAAATCTTGAGGGAATTAACTGCTACGGTTATCAGTCCCTAAGCTTACACACTACTTAAATTATCCTAAGGACAAACACACACACACCCATGTCCGAGGGAGACTCGATCCTCCACCGGGACCAGCCGCACAGCCCATGACTGCAGCGCCTTAGACCGCCGAGCTGATAGTCCGTGCTGCTGCAAACGTCCCCATCTGTTGACTCAGGGATCGAGACGTGGCTGCACGATCCGTTACAACCATGCGGATAAGATGCCTGTCATCTCGACTGCTACTGATACGAGGCAGTTGGGATCCAGCACGGCGTTCCGTATTTCCGTCCTGAACCCACCGATTTCATATTCTGCTAACAGTCATTGGATCTCGACCAAGGCGAGCAGCAATGTTGCGATACGATAAACCGCAATTGCGATAAGCTACAATCCGACCTTTATCAAAGTCGGAAACGTGATGGTACGCATTTCTCCTCCTTACACGAGGCATCACAACAACAATTCACCAGGCAACGTTCATCATTTGCATATCACAGCATCTTCTTCCTATCGGTTAAATTTCGCGTCTGTAGCACGTCAGCTTCGTGGTGTAGCAATTTTAATGGCGAGTAGTGTACATGCACCCCCGTTTCTGTTTTTAAAGTTTAAGTTGTTTTATAGATAGTGCCTATTAAAAATTCACAATCTTGTTTATCTACGTGTGATTGGGTACGTATATTGGGCTTCGAGAAATTACAATATTCTATTTAAACCAGTTTAAGGACGCAGTGCATTAAAAATTCATTTTTATTTAAATAATTGTTTCTGCATCATAGTTAGCGAGGAATGTGCGTACTGGAAAGCCCTCGTCAGTAACCTTAACTATTTAGCACTGAGCACACAGGAGACCGTAAGGGAGTTACATTAGGCATTGTGCGACGCGTTGGCTGTGCAGTGTGGTTCGGCGGCATCCTGAGCCTCTTCCTGGGCGTGAGCGTGCTGTCGTGCGTCGAGCTGCTCTACTACGCCGCTCGCCTAGCGGACGCCCTGCTGCGCGTACCGCCCCTCACAGATGCGTACGGCGTTGGAGGCGGGGGCGGCGGAGGCGGCGGCAGTGGCGGCAGGGGCGGCAGGGGCGAACCCAGCGCATCCAAGCGCCGCCGACTGCCACCGCAGCGAGTGGTCGTCCAGCCGGCGGAGGCGGGCCTGTCCAAGTGGCGCTCCAGCGGCCTGCTGGAACGCCAGATAGCTGCCAAGCAGGCGCGGCTCTTCTACTAGCCTGCGAAGGTTGTTGGACAGAGGTCAAGAATACCTAACGCTTCTGTGTCTCCTATTTGCGTCGTAGTAGTCGTCCGTCGCAAGTTAACACCTGAAAATCGTAGTTTCCCTTCTCATTCCTACCCTATTGCTGGGAGCTAACACAAACCGCTGCTACAGAAACACAGCACTTTATTTAAACTGTTCGAGCACAGAAATTATTTGCAGAAAATTATAACAATTTTCAGGAATTGTTAGTAACAGTTCTTTATTCTGTTACAGAAATACACATAAACTAAAAAATGAGGTTTCAGAGTGATATATTTGCAATTAATCTTCGAAATAAGCGATATGCACTTGCACGTTGATTCATATAAAACAGTTCTGTTTTCTGATGACGGAATGTTATTAGTAAAACTAGCAAAAAAAATTAAGATATCTACCATGTAGTAAACGTTCTTACAAGTAAGTTCAGTAATCAACAATCAACAATGAAATAGATCACAAAAAAAACTGGAAAACAGTAGAATTAGCTTTTCACATCAGTCAAAATAACTTTTTGCATTACCCTGATGCCATCATCAAGAATGAACCCATTTCAAACACGGGCAACAAAATCGCTTGTTGTCTGTGTACAAAGCGACAAAAATATTGAATACATCAATTCCAACTCAGTGCAGGCTTTTATCTTTCGAGGAACACAAAATAAGGCAAAAATAAGAGTGTTTGCTGTATACACCTCGCAAAAAAGTATAAAAGTATAGCTTTTTAGAAACCCCATAATTGTCTCCTAATGATATGCATAAATTTGAAATTTGGCTCAAAGGTGCCCACAAACTTCCTATGTAATTGTACAAAGGCGTACCGTCTATGACGTCACTCTCGGGCTCGGCCATGCTTCAGACAGCAAGGTTTCGACACATGCTCAGAGGTCCATGTGACGTGTAAGGTGGGTTAATGATGTCATATTGGTACCAAATTTCACCACAATTTTGACGAGCGCTATGGCAACCTCGTCAGACCCTCTCTTACCCACATTTCACCCCTTCTTCTGAAGTCTTTGCGCTGAAGGTCACAGCCGCGATATCCAGTGCTGAAAATGCGCGTTTTCCTTATGGGTGGCCGAGGAAAACATTGCAGACACACCGATGGTTAGAACCGACATTAAAAGCTTTAGAAGGTAGTGTAAAGGGCGTCAATGAAACGACCCCTTCCGTTGGAGCACTGCTGAAAATCTCGGGACGATTGAACCCTACTCTAAAGACAGTATCGGTTGGAAGCCCATTAAATATGATCTGACCCCTTTAGAGTCAGGGACCGTTCAAAACACGTTCAACGAATTTGAACTTGGCACGAAGCAGCAGAGGATATTTAAGCTTTCCAGCCCTCCCGTTTCGAATAAGACACCAAAGTGTCTCTGTAAACCCCTCCCTCCCTCCCTCTCCCGCAGTGCGTAAACACTCTCGGTGCCATATTTGTTGAGCACGTTTAAAACGTACCAGCTATAGATTCGACACCTACTCGGATGAGTGGTGCCACGCGGTTGCTCTGACGTCTGAGGGCAGTAAACAATTTCGACACCCCTTAGGTGGGGCTGCCTGCCCTCAGACGCTAGAGCACTGCGCTCCAATGGGGTCAGATCAGGTTCAATGGGCTTGCAGCCGCACAATGTCCTCAGAGTAGGTTGAATCTCTGAGGGGTGTCAGCAACTTCGAACGTTGTCAAGAATACCTCTCTGTTGCTCACTACACTGCGAACTTCCGTTTTCGACCGTGAAATGTGTGGGAATCAACACTCCAAGGCAAGGAGTCCTTTGATTGATGACCTTTATGCCACCTCCTGCGGCCGTTTCGTGCCAATTCTATGCGGAGGTATGTCTGAAATGTCTATCCGGCCACCTATAGCAAAAGCGCGTGTTTTCAGCGGAGGGTGTCCCGGTTCTGACGTCGATTGCAGAGGCATCAGAAGAAGGGATAATATGTAGGTATCATGAGATGTGACGACCATACTATCGTGTAAAACGTCCACGATGTCGTTGGTCAGAACTGCCAATATGACATCATTCACCCACTTTATAACTCACTTCAATTTCTGTGCTGTGGCTTTTTTCGCATGTATCGATATCTTGCGGTTTTGCGCAGTGTATATTTTAATGCATATCTGAAAAAAGACCTGAGATACTGGGGAAATTTCCCAGCAGTTCTGGGGACCTTCAGATTGAGAAATATCCGTTAAGATTGTTATAGACAGATGAGCTAGAGGTTCATGAACAACATTTTTGAAGCACTGAAAGTACTACATGTACAGTCCATGCATATTATGGACTCACTAATGTGTATTAAAAATATAATTACTAATTACAGTAGAATAAGAAAAGTAGTAACATAAGGAATCGCAGTACTATAGTAAAAGGAAAATTAGATGAACCCAGGCTGGTATAAGTTTGTGCCAGAAAGGTATGTCCTATAAGGCAATAAAACTCTTTGAATGTTTTCAGATGATTTAAAATGTATGATAATTATAAATGCATTTGAAATATCTATTAAAAATATGTGCAGTGCTGCTGATTTTGTTTAGTTAGTGAATACAGTATATGTTATTTATAATATGTCTGCATACATATTTTCTTTGTAGACGCTAGTTACAATTAGAGTCCAATACCGTCTTGTACATTCTATTGCACATTATCGATGGGTTAAATTAGTGTACAGACAGAAGTCCTACACAGCATTCTCTTCCTTCGAATTTCCTGCAGTTCTGCCACGACGCACTGCCTCAAAATATGTGCCTTTTCCGTGGTTTTATAAACAATAAATGCGATGCAGTTTGAAATATTTAGTAACCTTCTAAATTTTCTCATATACCACCCGACACATCTTTCCATCAGCACCTGCTGTAGTTCTTGATTTCTTCTGACTCACTCGCTTCCCGACATAAGCTTCCTTGAATCTGGGGACTACTGACCGTCGTGACTAATGGAAGTTCATACATGCCGTTTCCTTAATTTTTTAATAATGTTCTGAACTTAGATCCGATAAGGCAGTTTGAAAGACACGTCTGTTTTTTCAACATTTTAAAATAAAAACGCTGACGAACTTTAAATATTTCTTCAGAAGAGTGATTCCCAAATTGTGTCCAGCAGTTGTACTAGAGGGGCCTCTATCTGACGACATCCGCTGCACTGACGCATACAAAGACAACGAATGCAAATCCACTGACTAACATTCGCGATCCGTCCTAAGGTACGTGCTATGCAGTTCTGATCGACGTAATTTCGGAGCCCAAAGAACGAGTCTTTTTTTTATTAAACTAAGAACAGTTATGTCATGTCTTTTCACAAAGTAAGTGCATTGAAACTCACCGCAAAGTCCGATATACATATTTTAAAATTAAACATAAGAGTTCAACTTTCAGAAAAAAATACAGCTATGGAAAAAAATTAAACTTAGATCATGTCGGTGCTCCCTTTTCCTCATGGCATTAGTTCCTAATCCACACATCAATCCACATATATTATAAAAGTGGACCGATTACTACAATACTTGGTACGGCTGTCTCTTACTATTAGGCAATAATCTCTGTGGGGGTGAGAACAGCTTTCCTACCGTAATTCAGGAGACTGGACATCGTGAACAACATGATTCGTGAAAAACTGCCTCATTGTGCATGATGTTTAAATTTATTACTTCCGTTCTACAAACTCTGCTCGCAACACATTTTGCACACTGTATCCACATAAGCCGCTGAATTTACATATAAAATTAGATCATTGTAGCACACACAATCAGGAGGTATGACGTCATAAACACTGAGATGTGTTCAAAACCGCTGTATCATGCATGACGTTTACATTTGTTACTTCTTTGCTACTAACCCTATTCGCAACACATTTCGCAGACAGTATCCACATTTGTCGCAGAATGTACCTACACAAATGCATCATTATACGACACATAGTTCAAGACATATCACCTCGTAATCACTGAGATACATTAAAAAATCTCGCTTCATGTGTTATGTTTTAATACATTTTTCTTTACTACTAAGATACTCCTTCAGTCTAGTCAGTGTAAGGGAAACCTATGTAGGCTACAAGGCAGCGCTTTTGATAGCTTTCAACTCCGAAGCTCAAACGTCTGCAGATGACAACAGTCGCCGTCGGCAGAGTTATAAAGAGGCATTACCATAGAGACGTTTACGAAACGGCGTTGTAGGCATGCAAAACAACGGCGCCCAGCAATCAGATACTGTCCATCATGTTTCTTAATTTGTATATTGTCGTTACACATTTTCACATTAAGCACCTTCCCTTGTAAGATTGTTTCATAATTTCATAGATATTTTCACGAATACATGGAAATAATTTTTTTCAATATAATACTACAAACAAAGCTCATTTTTTGCTCCCGTTTATAATACGAAATTGGCAAAATGAATATCCGACCATTTCCGGGTTTCTCTGCTTGTTAATAGTCTTGAATATTTCGTCTCGAAAAATTAAATCTGCTTTTGAAAACATATGTGGTGGTGTGGGTTCCTGTAGTCATGTCCTAATTCAGGAACCACGGGCAACGTATGAGTGGCCAAGTAAGTGGTCCCGACATTCGGGAAACCAGTTACTTTGGAATAAGGCTGGGCATCTCGGACATATTCTGAGTCGTGGTCACCTTTGTACCCATACGGCAAAGACTATCAAATCCACCGGTTAGTCCCTCAGCCTTTAGGGGTAAAACCCAATTGGACTCGGGGCAAGTAAGGCTAGCAACCTGCTTCTCTGGTACTTTAAATATGATGCTGGCAACAATCAGAGCAAAATGCCTCGGACCTTTGGAGGTGTCGGGGTCCCACCTCTAACTGACAAACCAGGGACTCCTAAGATACGACTTAGCAAACAAATGGTAATGAGATGGGGAGCTATTAATATCAATGGGGGCTACTCTGGGAAGAAGGTAGAGCTGGCAGAAGCTGCAAGTAAGATGGGATTGGACGTTTTAGCTGTTAGTAACATTAGGGTAATGGGTGAGAAAGAAGAGGAAGTGGGAGAATACAAGGTCTATCTGTCAGGAGTCAAAGCAGGAATAGCACAATGGGGTGTAGGGCTTTACATCAGGAAAGAAATGGAACCCAGCGTAGTTGCAATAAGGTATGTAAACGAACGACTGATGTGGATAGACTTGACAGTGTCTAGCAAGAAAATTAGGATTGTGTCAGTATATTCGCATTTTGAAGGGACAGATCAAGATATGATGGATAGTTTTTATGAGGCACTCAGTGACGTAGTTGTTAGAGTAAAGGACAAGGACATGTTCTGCTCATGGGTGATTTTAACGCCAGGATTGGAAATCGAACAGAAGGATATGAAAAGGTTATGGGTAAATTTGGAGAGGATATGGAGGCCAACAGGAACGGGAAACAACTCATGGATTTTTGTGCCAGTATGGGCTTAGTAATCACAAACTCCTTTTTTAAACATAAGAACATTCACCGGTATACTTGGGAAGGCAGGGGAACCAGATCTGTCGTTGACTACATAATAACAGATCAGGAATTCAGGAAGGCTGTGAGGGACACACGTGTATTCAGGGGATTCTTTGATGACACTGATCGTTATTTAATCTGCAGTGAAATTGGGGTTGTGAGGCCGAAAGTGCAGAAGGTCAGGTCCATATGTAGGAGGATAAGAGAGGAGAAACTTCAGGATAAGGAAATGAGGCACAAGTACATAACAGCGATCTTAGAAAGGTACCAGTTAGTTGAATGTAGTCAATTACAGTCATTGGAAAAGGAATGGACAAGGTACAGGGACACAGTACTAGAAGTGGCTAATGAATGTCTTGGAACAGTAGTGTGTAAAAGTAGGATGAAGCAAACAGCTTGCTGGAATGACACAGTCAAGGCAGCCTGCAAAAGGAAAAAGAAGGCCTATCAAAAATGGCTACATACTAGAACTCAGGTAGACAGAGAAAGTTATGTTGAAGAAAGAAACAAAGCCAATCAGTTAATTGCAGCATCCAAGAAGAAATCTTGGGAAGACTTTGGAAACAGGTTGGGCTGCTGGAAAACCAGTCTGGAGTGTAATTAACAGTCTTCGAAAAGGAGGTAAGAAGGAAATGACAAGTATTTTGGACAGGTCAGGAAAACTGCTGGTGAATCCTGTGGATGCCTTGGGCAAATGGAGGGAATATGCTCAACGTAGGTGAAAATGCGATCAGTAATGTTGCAGATTTCGAAGTAGAATGGGATAGGAATGATGATGGAAATAGGATCACATTTGAGGAAGTGGAGAAAATGGTCAATAGATTGCAGTGCAATAAAGCAGCTGGGTTGGATGAAATTAAGTCTGAACTCATCAAATACAGTGAAACGTCAGGTCTTAAATGGCTATACAGGATAATTGAAATGGCCTGGGAGTCGGGACAGGTTCCATCAGACTGGACAAAAGCAGTAATCACACCAATCTTTCAACATGGAAGCAGAAAGATTGTAACAACTACAGAGGTATCTCTTTAATCAGCGTTGTGGGTAAAATCTTCTCAGGTATTGTTGAAAGGAAAGTGCGAGTATTAGTTGAGGAACAATTGGATGAAAATCAGTGTGGGTTTAGGCCTCTTAGACTTTGTCAAGACCAGATCTTTAGCTTACGGCAAATAATGGAGAAGTGTTATGAGTGGAACAGGGAATTGTATCTATGCTTTATGGATCTAGAAAGGGCATATGACAGGGTTCCTAGAAGGAAGTTATTGTCTGTTCTACGAGATTATGGAATAGGAGGCAAACTTTTGCAAGCAATTAAAGGTCTTTACATGGTTAGTCAGGCAGCAGTTCGAGTTGACGGTAAATTTTCATGGTTCGGAATAGTTTCAGGGGTAGGACAAGGCTTCAACCTGTCTCCACTGTTGTTCTTATTATGTATGGATCATATGTTGAAAACAATAGATTGGCTGGGTAAGATTAAGATATGTGAACACAAAATAAGCAGTCTTGCATATGCGGATGACTTAGTTGTGATGGCAGATTCGATTGAAAGTTTGCAAAGTAATATTTCAGAGCTAGATCAGAAATGTAAGGACTATGGTATGAAGATTAGCATCTCCAAAACGAAAGTAATGTCAGTGGGAAAGAAATATAAACCGGTTGACTGCCAAGTAGGAGGAACAAAGTTAGAACAGGTGGACGGTTTCAATTACTTAGGATGCATATTCTCACAGGATGGCAACATAGTGAAAGAACTGGAAGCGAGGTGTAGCAAAGCTAATCCAATGAGCTCTCAGCTACGATCTACTCTCTTCTGAAAGAAGGAAGTCAATTCCAAGACTAAGTTATCTGTGCACCGTTCAATCTTTCGACCAACTTTGTTGTATGGGAGCGAAAGCTGGGTGGATTCAGGTTACCTTACCAACAAGGTTGAGGTTATGGATATGAAAGTAGCTAGGATGATTGCAGGTACTAGTAGATGGGAACAATGGCAGGAGGGTGTCCACAGTGAGGAAATCAAAGAAAAACTGGGAATGAACTCTATAGATGTAGCAGTCAGGGCGAACAGGCTTAGATGGTGGGGTCATGTCACACGCATGGGAGAATCAAGGTTACCCAAGAGACTCATGGGTTCAGCAGTAGAGGGCAGGAGGAGTCGGGGCAGACCAAGGAGAAGGTACCTGGATTCGATTAAGAATGATTTTGAAGTAATAGGTGTAACATCAGAAGAGGCACCAATGTTAGCACTGAATAGGGGATCATGGAGGAATTTTATAAGGGGGGCTATGCTCCAGACTGAACGCTGAAAGGTATAATCAGTCTTCAATGATGATGATGATGATGTTGTAAACATATTATCAAAGCATATTAAATGGTTCGAAAAATTCTTTCAAGCACATAATTTGCGAGGGGTCGAGACCCATTCACAACCAACTGTCCATCTGACATCCCTTCTTAAGGGGGAACCATACCGAGATGTCCGCAGTAGCACACTGAAGACAAAATTCCAGCTTTGGAAATTAATGAATACCAGTTGCTCAGTGGTAAGGCTGAAAACATTAATTACATGCGGACCGTAGTAAAGAGTAAACATCTTGCGAAAATTAATGCACGACACAGAATTGAGGCTGTAACCAATTTTATTTCGAGATCTGACAATTTGTGTGGAGGACAACACCCCATTATGGTAAAGGTATTCAATAAAATGTTTACAAATTTAAAATAAATGTCTCATATATTGTTACTTTTTTAAACTGACATAACTATTATTGAGAACTTTAGCAACTGTAGACAGACGGATGTTCTCACTTAGGGGGCCACGGGCAAAAATATTGTATACTATTACGGGCGCTAAGTGCCAGAAACGTTAGGGAACACTGTTTTAGAACATTGCTAGTGATTCCCAAACATAGTGTTGACCACATTTCTTGCTGCAAAAGCTAGAAGCTGATAACAATCAAGATGTTGTCGCTTCACCTAATTCTGGACTGTTTTCACACTATCTACACAACCAATGAACACACTGTCCTCCACATCTGAATAAGTTCCATCTCAGAACGAGACCATTTACACGTCCTTAATATTGTCAGACGATTCAGACTCCGTCTTCTACCTACATCGAAATACTTTCATCTCTTCCACCCATTTCCACACTTCTGGCAGAGACTAAGAGGTCGGTGTCTTCGTTACTGCCTTCAAAGTAAACACTGGTACCCAGTGGATACCTATTGTTCGACAAAGGTGTCAAAGGTCCACCTGAAATCGCTTAGTTTAAAGAGCGTTGCAACCTCCATAGCTCTTTAAAGAACATTCGACTAAAGTCGGACACAATGGAGTGGGAAGTGATCGCTGACGCAGGACATGGTCTACAGGACAGTGACGGGTCTATTACTAGAATTTAACATTTCTTACAAAAGTAGGCAATTACCATCAGTAATTCAGAAACTCAAACACATCTCTTCAAGAACTGTTTCCTCTTCTTGTTGCAGAGCACTTCTCAAACTTCTAATTTTTTTTAATATCAGGTTTACCTTTGCTACTCAATAAAGGATCCAAAAACTTTAGCGTTTCTGCAGCAATCCTATTGGTCTGTAATTTAAGTTCTATTCGCGTAATAAAGGTCACCAAATACTCCACCGAATATGCTTCAGAACACCTGTAGCTAACACTTAAAAGTCTTTTATTTAGATATTATTTATGTATTTATTTCATCTGGCAAGTTTGCGGGGTTTCAGGCCCTTTCTTTCATCTAAGCAGATATCATCAGTAAATTAACATTACAATTTACAATCTATATGAGCCGTACGTAGTTAAAATGTTAATAATAATAATAATAATAATAATAATAAAATATGGCTTTTGGCACAAACAAATGTAAGAAAAATAGCATAGTCAAGGGAAAACACACTAAACAAGAAGATTACATATTGGATAACCACAGAGACTGCAAAGAGGCGATGGAAAAACAGATGCCTGTAAATATCTAGAATACAGACAAAAAATAGGAATAGATAATACAAATATTAAAGAAGAACTAAAAGAAAAATATAGACAAAGACTAACAAAAATACTGAAAACGGAATTGACAGCAAGAAACAAGACAAAAGCTATAAATACTTATGCTATACCAATATTGACCTACTCATTTGGAGTAGTGAAATGGAGTAACACAGACCTAGAAGCACTCAATACACTTACACGATCACAGTGCCACAAATATAGAATACATCACATACATTCAGCAACAGAAAGATTCACATTAAGCAGAAAGGAAGGAGGAAGGGGGTTTATTGACATAAAAAAGACGACGTTATGGACAGGTAGTCAATTTAAGAAAATTCTTTCTAGAACGAGCAGAAACTAGAAAAATACAGAAAGCAATCACTCATATAAATACATCGGCTATTTCATAACCTGGTGGCCGATCGGTTCAAGGCGCTTCAGTCTGGAACCGCGCGACCGCTACGGTAACGCCTAGAACCGGTCGCCCACCCCGGTCGGCCTCTCAGGACTGACATCACGTTCTCCTCAGCGATGAGTGTCGCACATGCCTTCAACGAGACGTGTTTGGAGGTAACCGGATCAGGTTCAATGCATTATACACACTGTCCAGCGGGTGCAGCAAGGTGCAGGTTCCCTGGTATTTTGGGGTGGCATTGTGTGGGGCTGACGTACGCCTCTGGTGGTCATGGAAGGCGCCGTGACGGCTGTTCGATACGTGAATGCCATCCTCCGACCCATAGTGCAACCATATCGGCAGCATATTGGCGAGGCATTTGTCTTCATGGACAATTCGTACCGCCATGGTGCACATCTTGTGAGTGATTTCCTTCAGGATAACGACATCGCTAGACTACAGTGTTAGCATGTTCTACAGACATGAAACCTATCGAACATACCTGGGATGGATTGAAAAGGGCTGTTTGTGGACAACGTGTCCCACCAGCCATAGTGAATGATCTACGCCAAATCGCCGTTCAGGAATGGGACAATCTGGACCAAAAGTACCTTGATGAACTTGTGGATAGTATGCCACGACGAATGCAGGCACGCATCAATGCAAGAGGGCGTGCAACTGGGTATTAGAGGTACTGGTGTGTACAGATGTCTGCACCACCACCTCTGAAGGTCTCGCTGTATGGTGGTACAATATGCAATGTGTGGTTTTAAAGAGCAGTAAAAAGGGCGGAAATGGTATTTATGTTTATCTCTATTCCATTTTTTATATACAGGTTCCGGAACTCTCGGAACCGAGGTGACGCAAAACTTTTTTTTTCATGTGCGTGGTATTAAAGAATTGCCCGCATCTCGTGGTCGGCGGTAGCGTTCTCGCTTCCAACGCCCGGGTTCCCGGGTTCGATTCCCGGCGGGGTCAGGGATTTTCTTTGCCTCGTGATGGCTGGGTGTTGTGTGATGTCCGTAGGTTAGTTAGGTTTAAGTAGTTCTAAGCTCTAGGGGACTGATGACCTAAGATGTTAAGTCTCATAGTGCTCTGAGCCATTTGAACCATTTTTTTATTAAATAATTTTAGAACTGCCTCTTCTTGGTTTTGTTTAGGAGAATTCCCTTAGTCTTACCTAACAAGTGTATGTAATTTCGTAGTTTATTTTCAGGATCATTACCATAAGCATAAGAGATACACTATGTGATCAAAAGTATCCGGGCACCCACAAACACAAGCGTTTTTCGTATTAGGTGCACTGTGCTGCCACCTACTGACAGGCACTCCATAACAGCGACCTCGGCAGTCATTAGACATCATGAGAGAGAAGAATAGGGCGCTCCACGGAACGGTGGTCAGGTGATTGGGTGTCACTTGTGTCATACGTCTGTACGCAAGATTTCCACATTCCTAAACATCCCTAGGTCCTCTGTTTCCTGAGTGAAGTGGAAACGTGAAGGGACACGTAGAGCACAAAAGCGTACAGGTCGACTTCGTCTGTTAACTGACACTGAATGGCTCTGAGCACTATGGGACTTAACATCTGTGGTCATCAGTCCCCTAGAACTTAGAACTACTTAAGCCTAACTATCGTAAGGACATCACACACATCCATGCCCGAGGCAGGATTCGAACCTGTCACCGTAGCAGTCGTGCGTTTCCGGACTACGCGCCTAGAACCGCTAGACCACCGCGGCCGGCGACTGACACTGAATGCCGACAGTTGAAGAGGGTCGTTATGTGTGATAGGCAGACATCTATCCAGACCATAAAACAGGAATTCCAGAGTGCATCAACATCCACCGTAAATACTATGACAGCTAAGCGGGGGTGAGAAAACCTGGATTTCATGATCGAGCGGCTGCTCACATACCGGACACCACTCCGGTAAATGCCGAACGACGCCTCCCTTGGTGTAAGGAGCGTAAACATTGGACGACTGAACAGTGGGAAAACGTTGTGTGGTTTGAAGAATCACAGTATACAATGTGGCGATCCGATGGCAGGGTGTGGGTGTGGCGAATGACCGCTGAACGTCATCTGCCAGTGTGTGTTGTGCCAACAGTAAAATTCGGAGGCAACAGTGTTATGATGTGGTCGTGTTTTTCATGGAGGGGGCTTGCACCCCTTGTTGTTTTGTGTGGCACTATCACAGCACAGGCCTACAATGATGTTTTAAGCTCCTTAGTGCTTCCCAAAGTTGAAAGCAATTCGGGGATGGCGGTTGCATCTTTCAACACGATCTAGCACTTGTTCATAATTAACCGCCTGTGGTGGAGTGGTTACACGACAATAACATCCCTGTAATGGACTAGCGTGCACAGAGTCCTAACCTGATTCCCATAGAATACCTTTGGGATGTTTTGGAATTCCGAATTTTTGCCAGGCTTCACCGACCTACATCCTCACTACAGCACTCCCGGAACGGTCTGCCATTCCCCAAGAAACCATCCAGCACCTGATTAAACATATGCCTGCGAAGTGTAAGTTGTCAACAAGGCTAAAGGTGGGCCAACACCATACTGAATTTCAGCATTACCGATGGAGGGCGCCACGAACTTGTAAGTCATTTTCAGCCAGGTGTGCGGATACTTTTGATCACATAGCAAACAAACAGAAAACAGAATCATCCTAAAGACAGAAAATATTCCTACATCAGCAGAGCCGCTGCTCAATCTCATGCTCCAGGTCTGCCTGCGCAGGTCAGAATCTTTCGACTTGGACAAAATATATATAGATCATGTAAGAGCACACGGACGAACATATTTCGATTACTCACAGACTGGCAGTAAATGTTTTGTACACGTAAAACACTCAGAACACATAGACAAGAAATGAATATCTTACAACATAATACAAAAAACAGTACGACAGTCAGCGCGGAAATCCCTAAAATAGCACAAGACTTGCAGGCAGACATCATGTGCTTACAAGAACCTTATAATAGAAACGGGCAACTGATATGTCTACCAAAACATGCTACCACTATAACAGGTAGCAATGACTGTAAGGCTGTAATAGTAATTCTAAATAGAACTTATAATATAATTATGGTAACACAGCTATGCAATCAACACTTGGTTACCGTAGAGATAACTAACAGGAACGTCACATGGGTTGTTGCATCCATGCACGCCCAATACAGCCATCAAATACAGCCGTACGCAGATTACATCAGAGACATAGTAATGTATGCCAGAGGCAAAAAATTAGCGATAAGTGCTGACATTGATTCCAGATCGACCCTCTGGAACTGAGAACACATGACAGAGGACGCATAATCACCGATCTAATACAAGAAACAGAATTACATGTAATGAATACGGAAGGACCTATACCCACATTTGCAGGGTTCGATGGTACGAGCAGTAATATCGACTTCACACTAGCAAATAATGCAGCAATGACATATGTAACAAACTGGGCTGTACACAACATAACTAGTAGTGATCATAATGTCATAACATACACACTAAATCACACTCAGAACACAATGACCCAATCACACACCAGACACTTGCTGTTGCACAAAGCAGAATGGAACAAATTAACGGAAATTATCCAACGACACGATCTAGAAAACATCAATGGAAATATCGATTATAGAGCACACAAGTTAACACAGGTAATACAACATGCACAAAACATTTCAATACCGACAGCAAAGAACACAAATTGCTCACCAGTATCATGGACCAACGAACTCACGAGATCAAACAAGACGCAAGACGCAAGACGCAAACGAAAATTATATCAAAGGGCGATAGCAGATAGGGACAGACGAATAAGACTTGAAGCATATAGGCATGCACAAGACGTATTAAACAGACCCTGTACAACACGCGTAGACAACAATGGGAGCTATTTGTAACAACACAAACAGAGCAAAATATATGGGGGAAACCATACAAAATACTGACAGAGAAGATAAAAACCCCACTAGTTCTGGGATCGCTAAGGCAGGATGACGGCACGATGACGATGGGATGGAGGAATACAGTGGAGTTTCTGCTGTATAAACTGCTCCCTGACGACGTTATCGATCACAATACCATGCAACACTAAGAGAAAACCTATACACACCATACAACACTGCAACTGTCACCTGTCCTTTTTCGCAAGAAGAAATTGCGCTAGCAATCTCAGAGCTCAAAAACAAAAAGGCACCTGGACCAGATGGTATACATTCGGAAACACTGAAAAAACTAGTACCGCAGATCAACCCGTTCCCAACAACGTTACTGAAGGATGCCTTACGGCTGGGCAGGGTACTACAGTATGTAAAACCTCTAAAGCAGTATTATTAAGAAATCAGCGGATAGGGATCCTTCAGATCCAAAGACTTACAGGCCAATATGCCTAATAAACACCCTAGCAAAGATTCAGGAGAAGCTACTGTGTAAGTGCCTGCAAACACACAGAGCTCTCAGAGGTATGAGCCAACACCAGTTCGTCTTCAGATCTGGCAAATCAATAGATGATCCCATCAACCAGGCCCTGCACATAGTTAACACCACAAAACAGAAATACGCCATGGCAATAATGATTGACATTGCCGGAGCATTTGATAATCTTTGGTGGCCCGCACTGTTTCAGAGGCTAAGACATCTGGAGGTAACGCTATCACTTTACAACAGTTTTCTTCACTACTGTAAAGACCGAGTAGTCGAATGGCAGATGGACAGCCGGAAAGTAATTAAAAGAATTACCAAAGGCTGTCTCCAAGGATCGATGTGCGGCCCCATCTTCTGGGACATAACAATCGAACCCCTCCTACAACTTCTGGATAGAGATGACAGGTCAGACGGAATTGTCATCTATGTAGATGACCTTTTAGTTGTAGTCACTGAAAACAGCCCAGTTACAAGATAAAGGCAGTGTAATTCTACAAACAATTACTCAGTGGTGTCACAACAACAAAATTAGGATAGCCGAAAACAAAACAACATACACTTTACTGAAAGGATCACTCCAAAGGAATCCTTCGGTTAAAATTGGGACACAAGCATCAAACGAGCACTCATTACGCGCTATCTTCGGGTACACATAGATGAAAAATTTAATTTCCACGAACACATGAGGCTAACAACAGTCAAAGCAGAAAAACTTACTACACAAACTGGTGAGGCTGAATTCAAAACAGTAAAGACTATCTCTACCAGTCATACGTACCTACCACTGTGCGCTCTTCGAATCAGTACTCAGCTTCGCAGCTAGCTCGTGAGCATATAGACTGAACGTGGTCACCAACAAAGCAGCCGTTAGACGAGGGCAGAGAAGTGTCCTACTTAGGCTATCTGGAGCATTCGGCACCACCTCAGCGGATGCACTGTGTGTGGTGCTCGGAATATGCCCCATAGATATCACGATCAAATACAGAGCTGCAAGGTACTGGTTAAACGTGGCAGACTAGATAAGGTACACACAATGACCGGAGTGCCCGTAGAGACGGTACGTCACTTTAAAGTTGGCGTTTGGCTACATGACAAGGTGAGTGGGATGTAAGGGACAAGGGACGTAGACTGCACGACTTTCTCCCTGACATAAAGGAGCGTTTGAGAATGAGACATATCGATCACAGCCGCGGTATGGTACATTTCTTAAGCGAACACGGACCTTATCCCACGCACTTAAACCGCCTGAGTCTGAGGCAGACACCTACATGCACATGCGGGGAAGAAGGTTCCCCAGAACACACTTTTTTTTGCGGGCAATACGTGAACAATAGACATACACTACACTTAGATTACACAGATACAGACATAGATATATACACAGCAGTAAGAGACGAAGAACAATGGGCACAATTAAACGCACTGACAAACAGTATTTCAAAAACAACATATGTAGAGTAATACGGAACGACATTACAGACATGCCAATGTGCAGCGTAACAGAAATCTGCAGAGGATGGACAGCGGTACAAACAGTGACAGCGAAAATAGTGACAATGAGGAGGAACAGGAGGAGGAAGCTGAGATGTGGCAGTAAATAAGCAAAAGTGCTGGCAATCTAGCCAAGGAAACACCAACTATTGTACATGGATGGGCACCTAAAGTAGTTAATACATAGGATTAGTAAAGAATAGGATAAGCAACATTATTTCTCCACTAATAACCCATTTGTGTGTGTGTGTGTGTGTGTGTGTGTGTGTGTGTGTGTGTGTGTGTGTGTGTCTGGCGGTCAAGGCTAGAAGAAACCATTCGGAATCCGAGGTATTCACTGTCAGTCACATTCGGTGATAGTACTAACAAATTTCTCATCTATCCTATCTTCTTTTTCTATTCTTCTTAAAAAACAACCAAATTTTATTTATATTTCAACCTTAAACTATTGTTATTTTGAAAAGTATCATTCTTTGTAAATGTTGTAGATAAAACAAAAGGAAAGAAAACTGTAAAAAGATGAAAAACGAAAATTGTAAGATGTACGACTTGTTTTAAACGTCGGTAATGAATAAATAAAGAAATAAATAAAATCACACAGTGTATCGCAGCCCTGGCAGCTGAGTATATGAACTTTTTCCAGCATGGTGATTAAAATTATTTTGGGTGTTGCACCGTGTCATTATATAAAATACTTTAATCATAAATACTTTAATTATCAACAGCCTTCGTCAGTGCAAGATTGGTTTTGATGGGGGAAAGGTGGCTCGTCCTGAGGAAGGACGTTGTAATAGGTCGAAAAGTTGCTTTTGAGTTTACGATTAAAGTATTTTACAACACCCAGAAAAAATTTTAATCATCATGACACTAGACGTGGAATTCCACGTAGTCATGTATGTTGTTCCAGTATGTTATTCTCGATTATGATTTTAGTTCTAAGATGTTCAGATGTTTTTTCTACAAATGGTCGTAACTTTTTTCTTAGTGGATATGGTTAAATTATATTGTTTTGCAATTTTGTGTAAGGATCATGCAGCTTGTTATAGGCTGTCTTCCGTGCCACCAGTATAACCTGGTCATTTGCTAAAAGGAGTGAGTTAAATATTGTACATCTCGGTGGGTAGGAATCTTCTATTTCATTTTTTCACTTATTGACAATGTCATTTATAGGTATGTTAAGTAGTGTAGGCGATAAAGGACACCCTTGTCTGACTCCTTGTGTGTTTCTTCTCATTCCTGTATCGATGGTTGAGTCAACACGTAACTTGATATTGTTATCAACATACACACTCTGAATTCACATTACATGCTGAAGAGTGCCACACTCTCCTAAAATTTCCTACCACTTAGATCTCATCTATATGGATTATATGAATGTGTGGCATTTGCGGATAGGTTGCGCTCAGTGGGAATGTGAATCTGTCGTGAGGCGCACTGAGATGCTCCCCGCAGGTACGAGAACACTCTGTACCGAATGGCACAATGGTTAACGCACTTACCTGATAAGTGGGAGATCGCGTGTTCGAATCCCGGTCCAGTACACGTTTTCATTCGTGGCCGCTGACTCCGCGTAATGTCCCGCTACAGCTAACGGTAGAGATCCCCTTCAATTTACATATTAGATCTAACCATCCGGCGGAAGATCTTTTCATAACCCACAAAGGCTATATACTTCTCTATGCTTTTCCATCATCTGGTCTACAATCAAAACACAATCCACACATGACCTTCCCGGTGTAAAACCATTTTGTTCTACTATCATAGAAGTCTTTGTTAAAGCTTTCAGTCTTTTGGGAAGTATCTTGGCATATGCACTGCCCTTCAAAAAAGTGAAGCACCCAGAAGAGGAGGAGAAAATAAAACGAAACTTCGCTGGATGAGAAGGTATGTGATTAGACAAATGCGTTAAATTTACAAATAAGATGCTAGTAGGAGCCCATTCATCACTATGACTTATTCCCACTTCCTCTCAGGTGGATGCCAGCCCTGATTTGGTTGGGAAGGCCGTGCTCTTCTCTCCCAACGCAAGCTGTCTCTGTGCTAACCGGTCTTGAAATCCTGCGTACGGGTACAGAGAGGGAGTTGACTTCCGAGGCAGTCCAACACACGTTGCATCGGTGACAGATAAAGTGATATTGCTGGCCACCTGAGCACCTCAGCATCATGAAGACATTTCACAGAGATAGGTGCAGTGTATGGAAGAGCATTGTCCTGTTCAAAAATGGCAGCACGATACTTTCCTTTCGAATGAACGGTAACGAATGAGGGCCAAGGGCCGGCCGTTGTGGCCGAGCGGTTCTAGGCGCTTCAGTCTGGAACCGCGCGACCGCTACGGTCGCAGGTTCGAATCCTGCCTCGGGCATGAATGTGTCTGATGTCCTTAGGTTAGTTAGGTACAAGAAGTTCTAAGTTCTAAGGGACTGATGACCTCAGATGTTAAGTCCCATAATGCTCAGAGCCATTTCAAGCATTTGAGAACGCAGGATGTCCGTGGTGTAGCGTTGTACCGTCAGAGCTCCCTTTGTCACCACCTACCGTGAGCTGAAGTCATACCTGCTTGCTCCCACCACCTTAATTCCAGGTTAACACCGCTATCCCTCTCTGAAACATTGGGTGGATGTGTCCTGTACCCAATCGCCATCATACCGCGACGATGGTCATATAGGGTAGTGCGGAACCACGATTCATTGCTGAACATAATGCGATGCCATTCATCAGCAATGCATGGTTTCCGGTCACAGCACTAATGGTAACACAACCGTTTGTGTTGTGACGTTAAGGGCAACCAACCCATACGGAGGTAATTACCTGGTCTAGCTGATGCTAGCATCAACCTAATGGTGTGGGAGTTCATCACTTGCTCTCGGATGGGCGGCCCAGATGTTGAAGAGTTTACGATGTGCTTTGTGCACTATATAGCGACCTTAGATCGACCAGAACGTAGACGACGAGTAATTATGCCTGCCTGACGTTCCCGTTAGTTCAGCGTGGAGCCACTGTCACTCCGAATGCCCCAAAAATCTGAATAGTGTACGATTTGACCATCGGGCATAATAGAGACCCACAAGGAGGCCTCTCTCAGATTCTGTCGGGTGCTGACCAGGCTGTCTCACAGAAGTGCATGACATCTCCGCGTCCTTCACAGTGATCACTCAACATCTGACGCTGTTCAGGCCCCTTACATATCCTACCAATCTGTTACTACACTAGACAAGAACAATTCTAATGCATTGTGGTGACCATTTTACCTATATGAGAGAATTGCACTTATTATCATTTACATACCCGCCAATGTTGTGTACATGTACAAAGTTATAATGACATCTGACTATATCTTCACCTTTTCCTTTTGTCAGGTAGCGTACCTCATACAACAGTTAAGTAGGTTTACACATCTATAGTTACTGCAGTAATTCCGGTATCTCTTCTTTTTTAAAATTTGGGTGAGACTACTCAGCTCTGCCAACCTTCTGGAACAGGCCATTCTTCCAGTATATATTTATAAAATTAAGTAGGCTTGTCTTGAGATTTTCGTGGGCATATTTAATAAACTTCGAATTTATTTGGTCGTTTCCTGGGCGCTTTCTATTTCTTATGGACCCTACTGTAACTTCCAGTTCTTCCGAGCAGATCGGATCTACGTTCGCATCTGATAGTGCTGTTACAAAATTTTCTTCTTTGCCTGACCAAAGGTATTCGAAGAAGTCTAGCCATGTTTCATTGGAATTATTATTCCACTGTAGAGTATATTCCTTCACTTCACTGAGAGCTTTTATTATTCTGTAAGCTCGTATTTGTTTTCCATAAATGCCGTATTCTAAATTTCCAAGCTATCTCTGCCACATCAGTCTTCCCACTTTTCTTCTTTCACTTTTAACTAACGCTAATTTTTTATATTCAAAGTGATCTTAAACCATTCTTCCATTGAGATGTTTTATGCAATAACCCTTCTTTCTCATAAGCGTCTTTACTAGGACTCCATTCCAGGAGGGTGCCTGTTTTTGTTGACTTCTTTCTCTTACGTATAGTTTCAGTCGATTTTATTATTACACCACTACCTTCTTTCCATTCTTCATTTATGTTTAGGTTAGTATGTGACATAAATTTCAATCTGATACGTCTACTCATTCCTGAGAAAACTCGATTTTAATAGACAGACGGACAGAAAGACAGTCACACAACAAATTAAAAAAAAAAAGAAATTGTTTTGCTTATGATACGATTACAAAATTAACAATTTTCGGATTTGTTCCTTTACGTTCAATGTTAAACCTTGTTTCTTGGCAAATTTCACGATTCTAGGTCAAAGGGAAGTACCCTGAAAGTTTTGACTAGTGAGTTGGCGAGTAGCAAGGTATTTGAAATAAATAACCGTATCTTTTGATTGCATAATCAGTCGTAAAATCATTGTGAAAACTCACCTTCTGGAATGGGTGTGCACAGGGAAAAGAAATAACGCTACGTCCCAATATCAAAGTACAATTAATCGTTTCCAGACGCTCCAAGTGAACATATGATGGTATGAGCAGTGTCTGTATGAGGAGTGTATCTTTAAATCCATATGTAAACAATGTAATTTATCAAATCAGTCTCATATATGTCTCTTCCACTGTAAATACATTCATTTACTTTGAATACATAAACAAATTGTAGGCCATGACATGAGTATTTATGCACAAATATAAACATCTGTCAGTATCATTCGAAATGCAATAACCAGAAGCGGAATACGTGCGAGTGTGATAGTTGCGTGTTACACTGACATTATGCGAGATAAAAGTGGTTAGGCGTTCCTGCGAAGAGCTGAACCAGTGAGGCAACACAGTACAATCTGGTATCGACAAGGCAATAGATCAGTAAACGATATCTTTAGAAAACACAAAATTAATTATTAAACATTGTATACACAGAGTTAATTACACTTATGGCATGCTACTTTTAATAGAGACAATGGTGAACCTAGCAGATAATTCACTAGGTAAGGGATCTCGTTGAGCCATTCTGGACGCAGTTGAATTGTCGTCGAACCATTTTGGTCATTTCTTAGAAGAACATTTTTCAATGACCGCCACAGCATTCTGACGGAGAGACCCGCTATATTCAGCGTCTTCTTCTTCCGTCCCAAACAGTCGTCACTGAAGCTCATAGGAACCAGTTTTTCAGCTCCTCCCGCGGAAAGAGGCGTACCCCTCACGCTAACATCAAATAACGGCGTCGAGGTCCCAATTTCCTTTATCTGGAGTGCTGTAAAATGAGGAGTATGTGAATTGAAAACAAAATGCTTGCTGAATCCTCATGAAATAAGTTTTTAAAACAGTAAGGAGCTGCGACTAGAAGCGAGTTACGTATTCTTCATTTCTGCTAAGTCATCATGAAGACTTTATAACCTAATGATTGCAAAGAAGAATAAGGAAATGATCGTGACTGATCGTCTTTATACATTAATGTTCCAAATTACCTGCCCACTCTTACCTTAGGCACTGTAAGTGAAGTGGCATGTGATCCTACTAAAACCACAATCTGGAGTTACTTGTTCTAACGTAATCGGTTATTTAACAAAAATGCATACAGTGGGATGCCATTTTGCACACAGTGCAATGGCCACAAACAGGTGAATACAACCGAAATTTCAGTGGTATATCACTCCGTGATGCACGACACCCCATTTGCGGCGTTTGCGACTGGAACTTGTTGAGCGTCCCTGTAAGGATCTCGCGCCGACTAAACAATCCCGTAACTTAACATCTAGTAAGCTTTCTCTCACAAATACACGGAACTGACAATTGTCTGAAAAAACGGCGCGGTGTCACTTCGGTTAACAACGTTCTACTCTTGGGGTATTCATATGTTGCAGTGTCAATGGAAGCCACATCAGTGGTCACCATGATGACACCACGTGGTACTCTGTACACCATCATACTGACCGTAGCGGTACCTCTGCTACTGCAAACAAGGTCATTTCCTAACTCATGGGTGTGTGACTGTACGACACTACATGGTCGAGAGAACGATGTGTCTCTCCTCTTGAGAGCAAGTCGTGTTGGGCCTTTGAGATCCTGCATGGATGAGCCCATCGATTGTACTGTATACTCACATGAAATGACATCACAACCAACGCGAGCAGCAATAGCGCAGAATGATAAATGGCATTCTCGATAGGCCACAATCCTGTTGCTGCCAAAAACCATACTTTGTGGTAGGTAGACGTTTCTCCTTATACGGGGCAAGGCACAATCCTCTCAGAAGCACCGACATTCCAACGCGATTTCTGAATAAAAAACCTGCTGCGCAGAGATATGGTGTCCGAAAGAGCAGCATATATACCAAAGACCCATCTTTCATTTTGGACGCACACCAAGCCCGATCTTTTGTGGAAATCCGGAATGGTGAGTGAGGGGTTCATGGATAAGTGACGCTCTGTTAACAGTGTGCGACATGCTGGGAATTTGGGTTTGCTGGGAAGCGAACTCGAATGGCTGAAGTGGCAGTCTGCCTCACGGGCAGAGCTCATACGTCCCGTTTACGTCGCAGCAACGTTAGCTCATGGTCGATGTCGTTATGGTACAGTCGCTTCCATGCAGCTTACTCCCTTCGACGCACCATGACATTCACACTACGAAAGTCGACAATGAAGTTAAGTTTTATGGCTGAGTATGCGCGATCACAAGCACTGGAAATTGAACAGGTTTTAAGAGATGACTTTCACATCGATTATCATGAACTAATAGGGACTAATAGGTGAGTAGCGTCGTATTCGTGAAATGTGGACGATGCAACTTGAAAAAGAATTTCAATAAGACGAACGATCTGCAATTCAGACATTCAGATGGACACACTGCCCTTGTGAAAGTGGAATGTGCAGGTCTCAGCTACATGTTGGTCCCTGTGTTCGAGCTACTCTTCGAGGTCCCAGCAGAGATGGTGACTGCGGCGTTGAGACCTTAGGGCACTGTGATAAGCCTTACACCGAATCATGGGCACACTTTACATTATACCTGGTTCTGAACGGGTGCACTTAGGTTTGTGCACAGACCTTACTAAACATGTCCAGTCCTTTATGAACACCGGGGGATGCCGTGCCATCGTAATTTACACTGGCCAACCAGACCTGTTTTGGATGCCGGCAAGAGAGACATCTCAGATCAAGCTGCATGCAGCTAGCATAATGCCTCCCACAGGGGAGGAAAAGATATCACCCGATCTGTTGGTGCTTCCTTTGAGATATGTGGGGGCCCCTTCAATCTGTTCCATCTGACCACCGACTGTTGACAGAAGAGTCACCTTCTGGCGACCATGAGCAGCCTTCAATGCGGCAGGAGGGTACAACAACCAGACATACTGTTCTGCCAGAGCACCCTCCCCCCCCTACCCCCCCAGGGATTGGTTTTGAAATGCAAAGGGGAATAGCTCTACAGGAGAGGTTGGCATTATAGATTTGGTGGTAAGAACCGATTCTTTTGTCCCTCATGGCAACGACCCCATTCGGTCGCATCGCGATGGAAGAAACTTCGACTGGCTTCGTCCGATACTGGCGTGATGATGTCTACAGAAGATGAAGATTTCGATGGCGGCGACCATGCCAAGCAGGAAGATATGATCGTCACTTCTGTTGATGGGATCTGGTAGGCTGCAGATCCAGTGAGACCTTTCACAGTGCCATGCTTCTGGATGATGGACCGTGGATGGATTCAGAATCTGAATGCTGAATGCTGGACGTACAGCAACGTTCAGCTGCCCTGTTAATTCCGAGTCACAGGCGTGACTGACTGCCTGGGCCGACGATGTCAAGAATGTGATGTCTGCTGTAGCAGCTAAGGCAGTTGCAGTTGCTACAGATTACGGCAGTTAAATGTCAATCGTCGTAGGAGGGGACCCTTTGCTGTAGCGAGGCCTTCTCCACGTCTCCTATCTCCATTCCTCCCACCAACAACACTGCCTCCTTGTGCCAGGCCTACCGGATTGGACCATCATCCTCAATACCCTCAATACCCACAGTTCTGAGGTCAAGCTGCAGATGTTTCGTGATATGTTGTGGGCGGAGGATCTCGACGTCGCACTCCTTCACTTAGTGCACGTCGACTAGTTCCTGTCTATTTATGGATATGACGTTTACCAGGGGCTGTGCGCAGAGAATGTAAGCAGTATGGCAGTTACTGTGGTGAAAGTCACCGTAATAGATGGTGTGATATAGCTCCCATCAGCACAAGGACTTGGTATCACATATCAGGGCGCCTGGGTTGTGAATATGTAAGCTCCCTCCAGTGTGGACAAGAAGAGAGACTGTTCAGAGAGACCGTTCAAGATTTTATGTGGAGGAGGCCATGTCCTTATTCGAGGGATGGTATGGTCATATTATCCTACGGGCGACTTCAGTTGTGTTCTGTCACCACCAGATCAAATACCACACTTAAGCACCTGCAGGTAACTGCAACGTCTGGTGCAAGACCTTCGCCTCGTCTATACCTGACGGAGTATTCATGGTAACAGACAGGGATACACATACTTTATCCGACATTCAGCGAGTCGCCTTGACTGGGCCTATGTCTTCCAGGGACTTACAGTGGTGAGGCTAGATACTGAGATATGGCTCACCGGCTTTACCGATCATGATACCTAGCTCTGCACCATCTCCTTCCCGCTACAGAGGGTGTGACGGAGCAGGACTTCATGGAAGATGCATATAGCGCTCCTCCGGGATCCAGAGTGTCGGCAGAGGATAGTAGAGACTGGAGGAACTACGAGAGGCGGGTCGAACGTTTCCTTCCACGACCCAGTCGTGGCTCTATTGTGTAATTCCTGCATTGCGGCGTGTGACGATGAATTGCAGTTGAGAGGTTATGTGTTGGCAACGGCACACCATGGAATATCATTTTATGCTAACTACCATCGCCAGGACGTCAGGCTGAGGTTCGGCAACTGCGAGCAAAGACCACGATGCGTACACGACGTTATCTCAAGGGCACCCATGTATGCGGGCGCGTTCAAGACAGGTAAATCGCCAGCCAAGCATCTCATTAACAGCGACTATTGCGGATGTCGAAGACCATTGATCCCTGTACTGGATACCTGGGATGGTTGGCACCTGATGGCTGAAAAGGATATCATCAACGCCTTCTTGGATCATTACCAGCGGTTCTACACCGCAGAAGACCATGATAATAAGGAGATGGATGAAGTTCTCCATTTGCTGCGTTGGAGCCTCTTTGGAGACACGTTGATGACCCGCACAGACACCCGATAACGGTGGAGGACGTAGGTGACACACGCAGCAAAGGGAGGACCAACAAGTGGCTGGGCCCTGATAGTATCGTGATAAAGTTTTATCGTACATTCCATAATGTTATGATACTCTGATGGGTTACGATCTACCAAGAACTGATGCCACCTGCCTTTGTCAATGGCAAACTTATATCTGTCCCTAAGCCATCTGCCAGATGGAGAGTTGACCATTACCGGACTCTCACGCTGATCAATATCAGTTTCTAGATCTTTAAGATAATTCTGGCTGCATGCATTCGAAGTGTCCTGCACCCAGTCATATCTACAGACCAGACTTGGCTGCAACAGCAGTATCCAGACGGTGCTCAGTGATTACTACAATGTCATCGCACTGGCGGAGGTGAGTGGCATGTGTGGAGCCTTAGTATCAGTGGACTTTGACCATGCTTTCCAAAGAGTATGTCACTACTACTATCTTGAGAAGGTGGTGCGGCAACTAGCCTTCCCCCATTCATTCCGAAACACAGTTTCTAACTTCATAAATTACGATCAACAGACATATAGCGGGCAAGATCATTATCTCCTACTCTGTGAGGCGAGGATTCTCCCTGTTGGTAGTTCAGCATGCCACTTCTATGGAGCCACTGCTACACAGGCTACGATTCCGGCTGCAGGGTTTTACCTTGAGAGGGTTTTACCTTCCTTCATTTGCAATGCGTATGTGGATGATCTGGTATTTTTTTTAGTGTGTACGCCAAAAGAAATTGGATTGGAATGCCCAATATGCTGCCACAGCAGGAAGCCGCTTGAATTTGGAAAAGTCTGGAGCGATGATTATAGGTAGCGGCCTCCTGGAAGGGAGCTTGGCCGCTTACCCACTCTGGGATATGGTCACGTTTTGGGGGTTATCTTTACACTTGATAGTCGATGGATGGCACACCTTGCTTATACTTGTCTCCCACAGTGACTACATACGAATGCCTGTAGCAACTTGCTACTATCTTGGAACATGGTCCAAGATATCCCATCTGACTACCTTCCTTCCGATGCCAAAGACGGTAGCACGCAGTTAACAAGCAGTCTTTGGATACTTCGCCAGCACAGGAATAAGCATCAAAGTGTGATAAGATACGCTCACCCCACCACAAAAGACAGTCTCAGAATGGTCATTATGCAGTTGCTTTATATGTCGCCATGATGATGAAGAAGCGGAAACATCACCAGAGCAGCTTCACAGGAACTGTCATTAAAGAACTCGGCCCCTAACTCTCACGAAGCACCAACTGCTGTGGCGTATATTTCACCGACATTATCTCATTAATAATCAGCATTGGTGGCCGAAGAATACCGGCATAAGAAGTCACCCTCGTTCTGCTAACGGCCTTGTCAAAGATGGCGGAAGAGCGGACCGAGGTTCAGGGCACTCTCTTGTCCTCGGGGTAGGAAACTGCCCCTAAAGGCGGAAGAATCAGCAACGATCAACGGCATGAGGTTGCAGATGGCAATGGAAACCCCTGCATTAAAGACACGTAATGTGTATCCATAGGATGTGTAGCCTGTAATCGAAGAATTGTCATGATGATCTCTCCATTGGCAAAAGATTCCGGAATAGTCCCCCTTCGGATCTCTGGGAGGGGACTGCCAGGGAGGAGGTTACCATGAGAAAAAGATTGAACAATCAACGAAAGGATAACGTTCTGTGCGACTGCTACGGTCGCAGGTTCGAATCCTGCCTCGGGCATGGATGTGTGTGATGTCCTTAGGTTAGTTAGGTTTAAGTAGTTCTAAGTTCTAGGGGACTAATGACCACAGCAGTTGAGTCCCATAGTGCTCAGAGCCATTTGAACCATTTTTTGATAACGTTCTATGAGTCAGGGGGTGGAATTTCAGAAGCTTGAAAGTGGTAGGGGAACTAGAAAATCTGAAAAGGGAAATGCAAAGGCTTAATCTAGATACAGCAGCGGTTAGTGAAGTGAAGTCGAAGGAAGACAAGGATTGCTGGTCAGATGAGTATCGGGTAATATCAATAGCAGCAGAAAATGGTATAACAGGTGTAGGATTCGTTATGAATAGGAAGGTAGGGCAGAGGGTGTGTTACTGTGAACAGTTCAGTGACCGGGTTGTTCTAATCAGAATCGACAGCAGACCAACACCGACAACGATAGTTCATGTATACATGCCGACGTCGCAAGCTGAAGATGAACAGACAGAGAAAGTGTATGAGGATATTAAAGGGTAATGCAGTATGTAAAGGGGGACGAAAATCTAACAGTCATGGGCGACTGGAATGCAGTTGTAGGGGAAGGAGTAGAAGAAAAGGTTACAGGATAATATGGGCTTGGGACAAGGAATGAAAGAGGAGAAAGACTAATTGAGCTCTGTAACAAGTTTCAGCTAGTAATAGCGAATACCCTGTTCAAGAATCACAAGAGGAGGAGGTATACTTGGAAAAGGCCGGGAGATACGGGAATATTTCAATTAGATTACATCATGGTCAGACAGAGATTCCGAAATCAGATACTGGATTGTAAGGCGTACCCAGGAGCAGATATAGACTCAGATCACAATTTAGTAGTGATGAAGAGTAGGTTGAAGCTTAAGACATTAGTCAGGAAGAATTGATACGCAAAGAAGTGGGACGCAGAAGTACTAAGGAAAGGTGAGATACGCTTGAAGTCTTCTAAGGCTATAGATACAGCAATAAGGAACAGCTCAGTAGGCAGTACAATTGGAGAGGAATGGACATCTCTAAAAAGGGTCATCACAGAAGTTGGGAAGGAAAACATAGGTACAAAGAAGGTAACTGCGAAGGAACCATGGGTCACAGAAGAAATACTTCAGTTGATTGATGAAAGGAAGAAGTATAAAAATGTCCCGGGAAACTCAGGAATACAGAAATAGAAGTCGCCGAGGAATAAATATATAGGAAGTCCAGGGAAGCTAACACGGAATGGCACCAGGAAAAATGTGAAGACATCGAAAAAAAATAATTATCAGAAGGTCAGACTCAGCATACAGGAATGTAAGGGTGTTGACATTAAGGGTGCAGCGGGAATTCCACTTTTAAATGCAGAGGAGAGAGCGGATGGGTGGAAAGAATACATTGAAAGTCTCTATGAGGGTGAAGATTTGTCTGATGTGATAGAAGAACAAAAACAGGAGTTGATTTGGAAGAGATAGGGGATCCAGTATTAGAATCGGAATTTAAAGAGCTTTGGAAGACTTACGGTCAAATAAGGCAGAAGCGATAGATAACATTCCATCAGACTTTCGAATATCATTGGGGAAAGTGGCAACAAAATGACTATTTACGTTGATGTGTAGAATTTATGAGTCTGGCGACAACCATCTGACTTTCGGAAAAACATCATCCACACATTTCAGAAGACGGCATGAGTTGACAAGTGCGAGAATTACAGTACAATCAGTTTAACGGCTGATGCATCCAAGTTGCTTAGAAGAATAATATACAGAAGAATGGAAAAGAAAATTGAGGATGAGCTAGATGACGATCAGTTTGGCTTTAGGAAAAGTAAAGGCACGAGAGAGGCAATTCTGATGTTGAGGTTAACAACAGAAGGAAGACTAAAGAAAAATCAAGACACGTTCATCGGATTTGTCGACCAGGAGAAAGCGTTCAACAATGTAAAATGGTGCAAGATGTTCGAAATTCTGAGAAAATTAGGGGTAAGCTATAGGGAGAGACGGGTGACATACAATATGTACAACAGCCAAGAGGCAATAATAAGAGTGGACGACCAAGAACTAAGTGCTCGTATTAAAAAGGGTAAGACAAGGATGTAGCCTTTCACCCCTCCTGTTCAATCTGTACTCGTATATCGAGGAAGCAATTTTGGAAATAAAAGAAAGGTTCAGGAGTGGAATTATAATTCAAGATGAAAGGATATCAATGATACGATTCGCTGATGACATTGCTGTCCTGAGTGAAAGTGAAGAATAATTACATGATCTGCTAAACAGAGTGAACAGTCTACACAGTATGGATTGATAGTAAATCGAAGAAACACGAAGGTAAGGAGAACTAGTAGAAATGAGAACAGGGATAAACTTAACATCAGGATTGATAGTCACGAAGTAGATGAATTTAAGGAATTCTACTACCTAGGCAGTGATATAACCAATGACGGACGCAGCAAGGAGGACATCAAAAGCAGACTAGCTATGGCAAAAAAGACATTCCTGGCCAAGAGAAGTCTACTAATATCAAATATCGGCCTTAATTTGAGGAATAAATTTCTGAGAACGTACGTTTGGAGCACATCATTGTATGGTAGTGAAACATGGACTGTAGGAAAACCGGAACAGAAGAGGATCGAAGCATTTGAGATGTGGAGCTACAGACGAATGTTGAAAATTAGGTGGACTGATAAGGTAAGGAATGAGGACGTTCTACGCAGAATCGGAGAGGAAAGGAATGTGTGGAAAACACTGATAAGAAGAAGGTACAGGATGATAGGACATCTTCTAAGACATGAGGGAATGACTTCCATGGTACTAGACGGAGCTACAGAGGGCAAAAACTGTAGAGGAAGACAGAAATTGGAATATATCCAGCAAATAATTGAGGACTTAGTTTACAAGTGCTACACTGAGATGGAGAGGTTAACAGAGAAGAGGAATTCATGGAAGCCGCATCGAACCAGTCAGAAGACTGATGACAAAAAAAGAAATAAAAGCAACTCACCTTTAGGAGACTTTTGTGGGTTTCAGTCATGTCAACGCTGACCCGCCGAGTGGGCGGCTGTAGAGGATCTGTTATGTTTATTGCCAGATGATGCGCTGTCATCCCGAAATTCGACTGAAAGACGTCTACTCTTGGTTACTTGGCCAGTGATCTGGCATTCAGTGCAAGGCGCTCTCCTAAATTCGGACGCCAGAGCGGCCTGGTATTTGGTGGTCAGCAACAAATCCATAAAAAGCAAGGTATTCCATTCGATACATATAGCAAATTCTCCGTTATTTCCCCAGCCCCATCTACCTGATGCACATAAACACTGTCAGGAATGTGGGTGTGTGGAGGTTAACGATACCGATGTTGGCCCTCATTCAACGAACAGCAATGACTCTAACATCCCTCTTTATTGCATGTATGACGTTTAATCCGCGTACTAAGATGAAACCAGCGATGTGGATCAATGGTTCGACCATTTTGTATCTCTACCAGGATGATGACAAACACTTTGTCGATTTTTGAACCTTCCTATTGGAACAATTCATTCGTCCACCATGCCACCCACGCTCAAGCAGTACTGTGCTAAGTATCTAAGTAGTGTCTTCTTGGATGCTCCACAACTGGGGTGTGCCGGGTATGAGAAGGTAACCTCATACGCATGTCAGTTTTACGAAACGGATAGGAAAAAGTGACAAGACCATTTAAGTGAGCCCTTTCTTCGTGGGGATATGCCCGGCTCTAAAGGCGGGTTAGAAGACTCCATGGGCCTGTTTATCGATGGTAGCAGCAGCAGGTGTAGTGTCTAATGTTGGTTTCCCGTTCTATTTGTGCTGTAGTTTTGTGGTTACTTTCATTAGCCCTAGAAGGACACCATTGTCGAATAAAGATGTCTTGTTCAACCTGCCTTTCTGCTACGCACGCACACACACACACACACACACACACACACACACATACACGAACACGCACACCTACTCAAAAGGCGATCACTCATGTCAAGCGGGAGATCCGGGATCGAGTGCTAGTCTAGTACAAATTTTCACCTGTTGTCACAGACTCATTTCAATGCCCAAACACGGCTAATACCAATAAAAACGTTTGAGTACATTCTCTCTCAAACTTTCTACAGTCAACGGCAGTCTTTCTTCAAAGTTGAGCACTAAAAAAAATCATTTCAAAATAAATTACTCAAGAATTGCGAGAAACATTTTATTGTTGTATTTGTATTTGAATTTAAATTAAATAGTTCCTAACTAGGAAATTGTCCAATCCAACATTCCGAAACGCACAATGAAATTTTTTGTGTAGGAAGAATACAACGAAAGAAATGCACTCCCAGAATTTTAGCTGCTGAAAAGCAGTGCAAAGATTTTTTTGAAAAACCTTTGAAGTTACTCGTTTTTGTTGCACGAAGAACCGGCTATGACAGTGGCTTGTACGAGACCTTTCAGTGTAGCGTGCGATCGGCTTTCACAAGAGAACATAGCGCCACGTAGTACCAGGATCTGGAGTGACACAATCGGATCTGAAGCACCTAAACCACACAATAAATGTCACGTATCATTAATGTTTCGAATAAGAGGCAGTTAGTATCGACAGCGAAACTGTTGCATATGTGATTCTTACAAAAGGTGACTAGCAGAGGAAAATAAATCAAAGCATGTTTTGATGTTACATTGCAGACGACTTCCATCAATCGTGGCGTTAATTTATTGAAATGAAATATTTCCTGCAGATACATCATTTTATACCAGTTCCTGTCGCACAGTTCTTATGACAACTTTTAAATAATGCATATTTTAGTAGCAATGAAAGAGTTCCTTGTTATTCCCCATTGTTATCACAATAAAGCCAAGTGTCATTTGAATGACGAAAACAATCATTTTCCTTATACCAGGCACATCTGATGAAAGAAGAAGTAATGCTTTCGGGTATGGTGCAGTAATAACTAGTTTCATGTGAACAGAGTTACGATGGAGTAAGAAATGGTCTTGTCCTTTGTTCGGTTGAGCATGCTGCCCAACGAGCGTATTTAACGCAATTCGTGAAACGTGCCGATGCAAACTCATAGTGCACAGATGACTGAAATTTAAGAATAGTGTTCTCCTCATAAACCTAGAATGATACGGAATTATCGGAAATTATATTGTCCGACAATTTCTTTAAAAATGCTTTCCACAGTCGCGAAAAGTTCTTGATCAAAAGTTACACTGCTTGGTCTGAGTGGAATCTGAAATATATCACGTCTTTTCGTCGTCCTTCTGAAAGACACACGTATCGTTATGTCCGGGCCAAGAGTCGACGAAAGCAACGAAATAATTTCTGTAACTGTTTAGAAACTGTTTCTTGTGAAATATTAAAAATAGTTCTTTCCTATTTATCCAGTTTTTGATAGATCATAAGATTTTTTGCCACTATGAAGCCCTTTTTTCATTATTGGTCGTAATAAGCCTTGAGGTACCTTAAGACAGATATAAAGCTGTGGAAACATTAATCCACTCACACTTACCAATGTCCTTGTTGTATATGAATGTGTCACAGCATTAATCGATTGCACAACAGACTCTGTCTTTTATCGGCTCGAAACCATAAAGTGTGGTTTTCTCACAGTCCTTTCACGAAATCTATCTCATCGGCGTTATATACAGCAGATGTGGGGTAACAGGATGTTCCGTCTTCATGAATTAACGGCATCACCTCTACACTTTTACCTGAAGTAAACTTCGTTGTTTTGCTACTTCCTGTAATTTATTATTTTTTGAATCTCCTTAACCAGGTCGAAAAAACTTTAAATCACCAATGTTCATCTCGGCTGCGATTCAGACGGCCCAATCTCATCGAACTCTATCGCCAACGATGCATTGGCTCTCACGAGCTGTTACGAGTTTGTTATTCGTCTCAAAAAAGTAATAACTTTTATCATTAATTGAACGTGTGATTTTGCAACGAATGTTCAGCTACGGACTGTTGGCTTTGTTTAAAATGATGGAAGGACAGTTCAGTGGAAAACAATTGGAGCTGAACTCGTTTCTATAGATCAAACTTTTAATTAGGTGCTACACTAGGTCGTCATTATTAAATTCAGCAGCCGCGAGTGACGCAGTCTCCAGTTTTAGCAATGCAGAGGCGGCTTGCTTGTATGCTGTGATGGTCTACCTTGGCAACTAATCTCCTCGATACGACTGCGCGGTCACCCGAGGCAATGTAGAACCCTGCAGTACCAGGGAATCGACTCCACGGCATGCCTGCCCACAGCAGGCTAATTTCCATAAATGCTTACAATAGACTCTCTGCCGCTGTATCTTAACATTAACTTACAGCAACTTACAGCTCTTACATCAAGGCACACCCTAAGTAAGCAAACTACCAATCAGAATCGGAGCCTACTATAACTTGTTGTACATTTTAGTCTCGTTCCAATGCTATTACATGCATTACAGTCAACTTGATTATACAATAGCTAAATCAATACAGCTCACAATATACATAAGTTCAGGTTTTTTTAGACAAAATTATGTTTTTGTTTGTTTTCCACGTCCCATTCAACTCAATAACGTATAGTCTCAGTAGCCCTTAATATAAACTGAAGTGTAAACTGTACGTCACAATATATAAAGGGCAATCGAATAAAAACGAGGCAGACGGAAAGAAAGTGAACTGTTTATTATATCAAAAATAATTGTCATTGCCGGCCGGAGTGACCGAGTGTTTCTCGGTGCTACAGTCAGGAACGGCGCGACCGCTACGGTATCAGGTTCGAATCCTGCCTCGGGCATGGATGTGTGTGATGTCCTTAGGTTAGTTAGGTCATCAGTCCCCTAGAACTTAGAACTACTTAAACCTAATTAACCTAAGGACATCACACAAAACCCAGCCATCACGAGGCAGAGAAAATCCCTGACACCGCCGGGAAACGAACCCGGGAACCCGGGCGTGGGAAGCGAGAACGCTACCGCACGACCACGAGATGCGGGCAAGTAGTTCTAAGTTCTAGGGGACTGATGACCTTATAAGTTAAGTCCCATAGTGCTCAGAGGCATATGAACCATTTTTTTAATTGTCATAATTGATCATACTCTACAAGCAAAAAAAAATAAGTACATCTTTTCACAGATTGCCAGTTCGCTCAAGATATGATGCTGCAACACTGCATATGGAGTACATGAAATGATTACATCTACAGCTCAACAGAACAAGCGGTTTTGTGGTAGCAGGTACTGACCCCTGCTCAAACGCCCACATTAGTATGTGGTGTAGCGTCCATGGGTAGGAAAGTACACGCTGACTCTGGCATCCAGTCGATAGTTCAGTTGGCGAATACTGTCCTGAGATACGTTATGTCACGACTGTTCGATTTCTTTACGTAGTTCTGTAGGAGTTATTCGTTCATCTGTGTCCTCGGTGGCTCAGATGGATAGAGCGTCTGCCATGTAAGCAGGAGATCCCGGGTTCGAGTCCTAGTCGGGGCACACATTTTCAGCTGTCCACATCGAGGTATATCAACAACGCCTGTCGGCAGCTGAGGGTTTCAGTTAGTCATCATTAATTCCAGGGAAAAGCTGCACTGTCAACAATAGTAATCTGTTTTTTCGAGAGCAGTTACTGTCTTCATATATATCGTTAATCGAATTGGACGAGTTACTTGTCAGCCCATCGCATCCTACTCATGTTCGATTGGTGACAAGTCCGCGTATCGAGCTGGCCATGGAAGCTGTAGAGGACGTTGAATTTCATGATCAGTATGTGGGCGAGCATTGTCCTGTTGGAACAATCCATCATCTTCATGTTGGAAGAACAGCAAAAGAATGGGTGCAACAACACTTTTATATGTACCGAGCGCTGGACAGCATCCATTCTAGAAACATCATATGTGAATGAGAGCCGTAGCTTGTTACAGCCAGACGGAGAAAGTGCTAGTGTGTTTTTGGCGATGCACTCTACCAGACAGCGCTCGCCAGGCCTACATCGTACGCGCAAACGGCCATCGTGTGCAAGGAGAATCTGCTTTCATCGCTGAAGACCACGGTGGGACATCCATCTACCAAGCGATCCTCTGACGGCACCCGTCAGGCCGAGCGGTTCTAGGCGCTTCAGTCTGGAAACGCGCGACCGCTGCGGTCGCAGGTTCGAATCCTGCATCGGGCATGGATGTGTGTGATGTCCTTAGCTTAGTTAGGTTCAAGTAGTTCTAAGTTCTAGGAGATTGATGACCTTAGATGTTAAGCCCAATAGTGCTCAGAGCCATTTGAGCCATTTGAACGGCACCAGTCAAGCCGTGCACGTTCATGCTGCGGCATGAGTGGAATACGGGCTAGAGGTGTGCGTGCCCGTAGTTCCATTGTTAATGAAACGATCGGCAACATGTGTTGATACGTCTGGGTTCACAATGGGTGGTAGCTGTACGATCTCCCAATGCTGCCCTTACCATAAACGACCCTGGCGGTCGTCTGTGTTGGGTGGATGTTTAGAACCTCGTCTACGGATGTGACAATGTGATAAATGATACCGTCGTTGTGCAACTGACGCAGCGCGTCCAGTTTGTGTGTAATTCTCCGAAAAGACCATCTCATCACTCGGAAGGCCACAATCTGACCTCTTTCAAAGTCGTTCAGTTGGCTGTAGCAAGCACGAGTGCTTCTCCGCGGCATGGTTGCCTGTGGACAAAGACGGCGGGCTATTAGTTATGCCACTACGCTATCTGCCCGGAAAATTTTTTTCGGTTGACCAAGGAACCACAATTATACCCAGGAGTGTATCTCTTCGTGTGTCCAAAACATGGAAATAGCATGGGGAGAGATAGGGACTGTAAGGAGGATGTGTGACGGCTTCCCACAGAAACTTCTGCAGTCGAAACAACCTTGGCGTTGTGTGCACCCACCCACACAAAGCACTGACTGTCATGTCTCATAGTGAAATGATTGTATTAACAGTTAGGAAATTAATTTTGAAATAATAAACAGTTTACTTACTTTTTTACGTCTCGCTCGTTTTCATTTGACTGCCCCTTATAAATTTCACGTATTCTTCTGTACAAAGACGTAACTTCACTATAGTCAGTATAGAGGGTGAACCAAACCTCCACCGACAATCTTTGAGTGATGGCAGAATCGATCAAAATAATAAAAAAAAATTGTCTGGTAAACATGGGCTCCATAACGTATACTTTCTGTGCTATAAGCTCTTGTTCATCTTCCATAATGTGAAGCACATCATAATTTGTGAGGAAGTGGTATGGAACAAAACAAGGAAAAAAAGTCCAATAAACAAGGGCTCTAAAATGCATACTTTCAGAGCTATGAGCTCTTGTTCAGTAGAAAAGCTGTGTCTCCCAGTAGCGACGTTTAACAAGTGCAGACTGTGTCTGTTAGACATTTTTTCCTTGTTTTCGTCCGTTCAACCGCCTCTGAAAGTCTGTCGGTGGAGCTATGGTTCGGCGTATTACAGGCAACAAAAGATCGATAAGCCAACAATATTAAAACAAATATGTATTTGTGAAAAATGTAATTCAATTATGAATACTAGAAAAAGTGCGAGTGGTGTTCGGGATAACTGAAGAACAAATTTCTGCACTCCCAGGAAAAAGTCAAAAAGTAGCTTGCAAGATTTGATTATGTTATGTTACATGGCGATACAAAAACGATACCGTGGCACATTTCTGAGAAGATGAGAAGCTTTCTCAGTAGCTATCACTAGTATTTATCTTATAACCTCGTAAAACTTTTGCTCATTAGTCTCTTCTTTCTACATTTTTGCCACTTTTTTCACATTTGTTAAAATTTTCTATTTTTCCTTTCATAATGAGAAGTGGCGCTACATATTTTCGTGAACATCTGAGATATTCATCAAATGTACCATTGGCTACATCTGACTCTGAATTAACTTTGGAGAATACGTTCAAAAACAGAAAAGCAGAAAACCGATTTTGTTGACGGATGAGAAGTTTTATGCAAAATATCTTCATTCATCACTAAGCAGTTAAGGAACGTCGGTGCCGTTCTGTCAAAAACAATCTGAAAAATGGGCCGGGTTCAAATGAGCAGAATACGGTTTCTCTGCGGTGTCTTCACAGCCAATGATGTATCGAACAGAGGACCAAAAGACTAGTAGGGCGAGTGACATTTGACGGTTAATAAGGCGCAGTCACGCCAGCCAGTGATCAATGCCGGCGCCCTGCAGACAGCGCGCCGACAACACGGAGTGAACGCAGCGGGCGCCATGTGGAGGACCGTGCTGAGGGAGTTCGCCGAGGAGACGACGCTGCACGGCTGCCGGTACCTCGTGCCCGGTCGCAGCGGCCCGTGCGTCAGGTACGGACTTCACCAGAAACACACCATGGCAGACACGTCAGAGTCACTAACTAAACCAACAGCAAGGCCGTTATGTAATGATATGGTCAGTCTTTTCTGAGTTGTTACAGGGCTCTTCGATTTAGCTTTCACCTGAAGAAACAGAGTTCAAAATTGTATACTAACAACATTTTTAAGCACATCATTCACCAACTGTACAAAAGAACAAGCAGGAAATGGGATGTTCTACCAGTATCTAAATGAGTGGCTAATGGGCTAATAATGACGTACTTTGCTGACCGTATGGAAAGTTATTTTCGTTGTCGTGCTGTTAAAATAATCACTGAACAGTTATAACTAGATATACAAATAAATATATAAAATAACGGTCTGCAAACGAGCTGCTTGCGAGGGAAGAGCAAATGTGTGTTTACTAGCCACAACACAATACAATATGATCCTATGCACTTGTTCATACAAGAGTTTTCCAAACGTTAATTCTTCAATTAGTACCCTTCTAACTGAACTTGAATTTTGCCCATTG
The DNA here is from genome assembly GCF_023897955.1 of Schistocerca gregaria. Classification (NCBI taxonomy): domain Eukaryota; kingdom Metazoa; phylum Arthropoda; class Insecta; order Orthoptera; family Acrididae; genus Schistocerca; species Schistocerca gregaria. The sequence continues at coordinate 542,251,361 of NC_064923.1, forward strand.
CAAATCTTTGCGTAAAATACACTCAGGTGACAAACGTCAACGTCCTAACATAGTTACGGACCAGTTCTTGCCCACCATAGTGCAGAAACTCGCGTAGACTCAACACGTCGTTGGAAGCCCTAGCAAAATATTGCCCCATAGTGAGATTTTCACTCTGCAGCGGAGTGTGCGCTGATTTGAAACTTCGTGGCAGATTAAAACTATGTCGGACCGAGACTCAAACTCGGGACCTTTGCCTTTCGCGGGCAAGTGATCTACCATCTGAACCACCCAAGCACGACTCACGCCCCGCCCTCACAGCTTTACTTCTGCCAGCACTTGCCCGCGAAAGACAAAGGTCCCGAGTTCGAGTCTCCGTCCGTCACACAGTTTTAATGTACTAGGAAGATTGATACTGACCCATGCTGCCTCGATAGCTGTCCGTAATTGCGAAACTGTTGTTGGCTCAGGATTTGGTGCACAAACTGGCGTCCCATAAATGTTTGATGGGACTCATGTCGGGCGATCTGGGTGGCCATATCATTCGCTCGAACTGTTCAGAACCTTCTTAAAACCACTGGAAAACAACTATGGTTGCTGGTAAACCTCTCGGGATGTGAGGACGTAGTCCGAGAGATTCTTTTGTCCCTGACGTTTCGTCCAGAACTGCGCTGGACATCCTCAGAGGCGCTCCTCCGCTGAGTCTTGCCGACTAACTAGTCGGACGTCGTAGAGCGATATAAATACTGTAGGAAAGGGGACGTGATCAAAGTAACACAAGATGAGTAGAGATAATCCTTGTCAGAGATAAAACGTAACTATCAATTGTCGCCTTTGACAAGGCGCGACGAGGCATCGTGTCAACCATAAAAATACCATAGTTGTTGGGGAACAGGAAGTCTATGAGTGTCTGAAAATAATCTCCAAGTACCCGAACATAACTATTTCTGGTTGTACCAGAGGACCCAGCCCACTCCACGTAATATGGAGCTACCATCAGTTTGCAGCATCTCTCCTTCACAACTTAGGTCCATGGCTTTGCGGGTCCTACACCACTCACGAATCCTACCATCAGCTCTTACCAACTGAAATCGGGGTTCATCTGACCATGATATGGTTTTCCAGCCATCTAGGGTCCAACCGATAAGGTCACGAGCCCATAAGAGGCGATAAAGGCGATGTCGTGCTGGTAGCAAAAACTCTCGCGTCGATCGTCTGCTGCCATAACCCATTAACGGTAGATTTCGCCGCACTGTCCTGAGGATACGTTCGTCGTACGTCCCACATTAATTTATTCAATTATTTCCGCATTATTGCTTGTCTGTAAGCACTGACAACTGTACGCAAACGCCGTCGCTTTCGGTTGTTAAGTGATGGTCCTCTGTCACTGCGTTGCCCTCAGCGAGAGGTAATGCCTGAAATTTGGTATTTTCGCCACGCTATTGACAATGTGCACCTCGGGATATTGATTTCCTTAACGATTTACGAAACGGAATGTCCCATGGGTCTAGCTCCAACCACCATTCTGTGTTCACAGTCTGTTAATTACCGTCGTGCAGCTATAATCACGGCGGAAACATTTTGACACAAATCACCTGAGCACAAATAATTGCCCCGAAAATGCAGAGCCCTTTTATAACTTGTGTAAGCGATACTACCTCCACGTTTATATATGCATATCACTATCCCCTGAGTTTTTGTAATCTCAGTGTACGTCACTTCTTCAGACTCTTACATGTTGTAATTTTTTCTGCATTCGTGCTTGTTAAAGGACGTGTTCCATATAACTTACTCTACACTCGTAAATGTTAATCAATGTATTCTACTTGTTCTCTTCGCATTATTGCACTCTTCTCTGTGTTAAATATTCTTACAAACTCCTCCGTACCATCAAGCAAATCTTGAGAAGACAGTACACGCCAATAGTTCTTCAGACTTACTGGTGGCAGTGCGGTACACGTAATTTTTTCAATTTGACCCCAGACACAAAATTCCATGGTAATGAGGTCAGGTCAGGTTGGAAGCCAAGCTACAGGTCCTTTCCGCCAATCCCTCTTGAACTATATTATCACGTTAGACGCCTAATATCAGCAGAAAAATATGCTTATGCCCCATCACTCGCTTATCACATCTCGCATTAATGGACCAACGGTTAAATTCGCGTCCTTTTAGGAGGTTATTTAATCGAAAATTTTACATTTCAAATGTAAACTGACGGAAAAAAAATTCGCAACACCAAAACATGATTGATGTAGAGTAATGCAATATCTGGAATACATTTGTCTAGGTAACATATTTAAGCGATAAACATTGCAAGATCACTGGTTGATGTAAGCGCGAGATAAGCCATTGCAAATATGAAATTCTGGTGTGTTTATAAATGGTGTAACCACCAGACTGTCGAATATAATCATGCAAACGTGAATGCATTGTGTTCTACGGGTTCCGGATATCAGTTTGTGGGATGGAGTTCCATGCCCGTTGCACTTGCACGGTCATTGCAGGGACGGTTATTTCTGTGCGTGGATACTACTGCAGTTATTGCTCGATGATGTCCCATATGTGCTCGACTGGAGACGGATGTGGTGATCGAGCAGGCCAAGGCAACATGTCGACACTCCGTGGATCATAACAGCAGCATGTGGGCAAGCATTATCCAGCTGGAACAAACTTCCTGGAATGTTGTTCATGAATGGCAGCACAACAAGGCGAATATCCAGACTGACGTACAAATTTGCAGTCAGCGTGTGTGGGATAGCCACGAGAGTGATTCTGTATCAAATCGCACCCCTGGCCAGAAGTCTAGGTGTAGTCCAATATGTCTACCACGCATGCAGGTTTGTTGCATACCTCAACTGGCCTCCTTCTAACCAACACTCGGCCATCCCAGCACCGAGACAGAACCAGCATTCATCAGAAAACACAAAGGACTCAACCCTGCTCCCCAATGGGTCGGAGATGTCGTCCAAGTAACCAATCTGTAACAATTCGTTCTGTTCAAATGGTTCAAATAGCTCTGAGCACTATGGGACTTAACGTCTATGGTCATCAGTCCCCTAGAACTTAGAACTACTTAAACCTAACTAACCTAAGGACATCACACACATCCATGCCCGAGGCAGGATTCGAACCTGCGACCGTAGCAGTCACGCGGTTCCAGACTGAGCGCCTTAACCGCTAGACCACCGCGGCCGGCATGGCTACTTTCCTCCAAAGTCTTTCTTCAGCAAGGCAGAAGGAACATCTGATTTCTCGTAGCGGTTTTCCGTGATTTCCCTAAATCACTCCAGGCAAATGCCGGGATGGTTCCTCCGAAAGGGCGCGGCCGACTTCCTTCCCCATCCTTCCCAAATCCGATGAAACCGATGACCTCGCTGTCTGGTCTCCTCCCCAAAAACAACAACAACAACAACATCTCGTAGCACTGTCACACGACCTCGTCTAAACTCAGTGAGATGTAGATAACGGTGTCTTTGTCGCCTTAAAGGCGTTCTTGACTAATAAAAACTCACAAAGCTCAGTCTCAAAGGTAACTAACACTCACGACCGTTACAATGTGTATTTAAAGCAAACCTGATTTGTATCCCCACAATGGCGTTACTAGCGCCACTCTAACGCTACTGCCATTAAATGTGAACAGACACCGTCTTTCAAATTTATAATCACGACTGTTAACTTTCATTTGAATAAACATCATCTTTCAACTGTAGAAACACGACTGCCAACTTTCATTTAAGGCGCAAAACTCCTCGTTGATGTTGTGATTTTTTTCCGTCAGTTTCTTTGTACTAAGAAAGCTGTCGACTCATTTAAATACTTAGGCATTACAATTACGAACACACTGCTTTTTTTGACAACATGGTTAGAAAGTGCAAGAAACCAGCCTAAAAGACTGGCTGCACTACGCTTGCCCGACCTCTTCCGGGGTGCTCCTGCGCCGTATGGGATTCTTTCCAGCTAGGATTGACGGAAGGCGTCGAGGAACTTACAGGATTTTTGTTTTTATATTGTCACGAAATAGGAAAACGAGCTTCAGGAATCTGATAAGCGAGTTGGTGTGGCGATCATTAAAACAAAGCGCTTTTCGATGTGGAAAAATCTTGCGCGTAATGGTTCAAATGGCTCTGAGCACTATGAGACTTAACATCTATGGTCATCAGTCCCCTAGAACTTAGAACTACTTAAACCTAACTAACCTAAGGACATCACACAACACCCAGCCATCACGAGGCAGAGAAAATCCCTGACCCCGCCGGGAATCGAACCCGGGAACCCGGGCGTGGGAAGCGAGAACGCTACCGCACGACCACGAGATGCGGGCTCTTGCGCCTAGTGTCAATCACCAACTTTCTCTGCTGAATACCAAAATATTTTGTTGACTCTCATGTAGATAGGAAAAAGTGACGATCATGGTAAAGTAAAAGACAGTTGCCCGGGAAGATTATGAAATATTTTAAGATTGCAGGACAGTTGATTTAGCTTGCTATATTTTTGTAGATTTGATTACTACTGAAACACATATGAATGATGCAACTACAAAAGCACTTTTGATTATGACTGATTACTCACATGTGAGAAATGTTGAACATACGAATACAGCAATGAATGTACAATCGTAACTGACTGATAACAAATAAACATCTTAATGTAATGAGTATTTTAACGCAGCAGAGTTAATTTACTTTTATTTAAACGAACATGCACGCGCGATCAATTTTTCTGACTGCATACGAGCACCATCCCATATCCTCTTTCTTCTGTGTCTAACCAACCTTTAAATATTCTAGTAGCTGTCGGGAGTCAGGTGATTATTGGCACGTATCTGGGATATTGATCCCAATGGCCTCATACCGCAACGTAAATCTGAAGGGAAGCTATACTGTGTTGTGTCTTGAAACCAGTAATCAGGTAATGGCATAACTTGATCTTGACCATGTGGTTACCAGAACTTTCGTATTTTCTAGTGTGAATCACCTTGTACTGACTGTTTAAATAAAAATTTGAAGCTGTGGACGTGTGAAACCAACCTTCGATACAAGCATCTAAAAAAGGAGGATGAAAATTCACACATAGCAACTTTTTACTCCAAATATTTTAAACTAAAGGCACACGTGTTCATTGTACGTCATACACTGTTCGCCCCAGGTCACAGTATTTAGGAACAAGGGAAACCGCTAACCAAAACTGACGAAGTCTATTTTCATATATATCGGGTATTCAAAAAACCGAATTAACAACAGAGATTCACCATACAAAATGTACAAAGCCACCCTTCAGACACTGCCGCACTTTACCCATGGTCGTTACGAAGACATCTGTTTCCCACAGTATGCAAAATAAAAACACCACGAAGATTGCTCGAATAACTTCCAGGATCACACAAGGGACAGATTTTATGCCGTAAAAGGCCCACGGATTCTGGCCTCATTAATCACTACCTGGTCAGACGAGGAACTTGGGTTTAACTAGTCATCCACCTGGCACACAAAATCTCGAATTCATCAAAGATATCATTTCCAGGGCGTTACCAGCACATCACACATTTCAGGGTAACAAATTCCCAAATAGTTAGAAATACAGGCCGAGTACCTCATCATGTGAACCTACACAAAGGAACATGGCAGAAAATACCAACCAACGTTTTGGCAGGATAATTTAAGAAGCTTTGTATACACAGAAACACATAAAGCACTGCAAGGCAAGGCGTTTACGAAACAAACGAGAAGGTAACATTAAAACTGAATAGGAGGTGAGGGTCATATAGGGTTTGAAGAAAACTCACTCATTATGGAATTGATTCCAGTAATTAAACCGAGAGGAGACAGATAGCGACGAAAGTGATAAATCTGATTCTTGCTTTCTCGCTCAAGTAATATTCACCGTCAGACAGCGGTGGTGCCGAGATCAATCACAGACAGCGTCGGCGACCCCATTGTCTCCACGAGACCATCCAGCGGGCCTTTCTCCACCTCCTTCACCTACATTCTTTACCGGAGCCTATGATATCTCATTTGACCAGTGGTCACAGACTGCGCTCAGATCTTGATCCATTTGTCTTCCTGTGGACCGCTGACGTGGCATTTTCGACCAACTTGGGAGCCAGAGTACGATACTAGGAATCAATGTTTACCATACATGGAAAGCCCTCATTCTCTCTCTCTCTGCTCACACATGCCAAATATACAAGCTATTTCTATTAAAATACATAACAATAGTAAAATACCACATACAAATCTGACTTCACACTGTCACTCTATCGGACCCATATAGTAAGGATCTTTTAATTTTTCCTACGTACTTTTTGAGAATTTAATGGTAGAAAAATAAGATATTTTATATAGATTGGTCCCACAGCTATGATATATAACTTCACAAATGACAGCATGTAACACCGAAAGCTGGTGTTAAAAGTATTCTTTAATAAGCTAAAACTGCCTGAGATCATTTTCCAACACAGCATGGGTTAACAGAAAAAGAATGCATTGGAATCAAATGACGTCAAGAAGGAGCTTATAGTCAAAAAGTCGACTGGAAACTGTATGTGGAATAAACATGCTAAACTTTGTATGATGTTGTGAACTACGCAGCATGTTTAGTCACTACACGGCTTCCACTAATCCCCCATTCGGTGCCCCGGATGGAGACTGACAAAGGGAATGCGACCATGAGGAAAAGATTGAAATTTGAAACAAAGGGTAATGTTATGTGAGTGAGGGCGTAAAATTTAAGAAATTTGACAGTGATTAGCAAGCTAGAAAGTCTCAAAAGGGAAATGCTAAAGCTCATATAGTGGGGTGAACGAAGTAAACTGGAAAGAAGAATAATGATTTCTGCTCAAATGAATAGGGTATAATATAATCCATTATGGAGTAGTATCAATAGCAGCAGAAAGTGATATAAAGGGAGCGGGGCTCGTTATGAATAGGAAGGTAGGACAGAGAGTGAGTTACTGTGAACAGATCAGTATCGAGTTATTCTCATCACAATCGAAACCAAACCCACTCCAACACCAATATACATGCCGACGTCAACAGCAGAAATTGAACAGACAGGATTGAACAGATAGGAAAAGTATGGCTACAGGAACAGTGTGAAGAAACCGAAAATGAAATGACTGTCAGAATGACTGACTCAGCGTATAGAAAAGTCGGAAGTGCTTTCGGTGGTATTAAAAGCAAGGTTGACAACATTAAGAATGCAATGGGGACTCACTGTTAAATGCAGAGCAGACAGCAGATAGGTGTAAGGAATATGTTGAAGGACCCTATGAGGGTAAACTTGTCTGCTGACGTGATAGGAGAAGAAATGGGAGGCAGAAAAACGGACAGAGGGGATCCAGTTTTAGAATCACGATTTAAAATAGCTGTGAACGACTTACGATTGAATAAGGCAGAAGGGATAGACAACATTCCATCAGCATTTCTAAAATCACTGCGGGAAGTGGCAACAAAACGACTATTCACGTTGGTGTGTCGAATCTATGAGTCTGGCGATCTGACTTTCCGAAAAACATCATCCACACTATTCAGAAGACTGCAAGAGCCGTCAAATGCGAGAATTATCGCACAGTCAGCTTAACAGCTCATGCATCCAAACTGCTGACCAGAATAATATCCAGAAGAATGGAAACGAAAATTGAAGATGTGTTACATGACGCACAGTTTGGCTTGAGGAAATGTAAAGGCACGTCAGAGGCAATTCTGATGCTGCAGTTACTAATACAAGCATGACTGATGAAATATGAAGAGATCTTCATAGGATTTGTCGACGTGGGAAAGCGTTCCACAATGTAAAATGGTGCAAGTTGTTCGAATTTCTCAAAAAAAAAAGGTAAGCTATAGGAAAAGACGGGTTCAAATGGCTCTGAGCACTATGGGACTTAACATCTATGCTCATCAGTCCCCTAGAACTTAGAACTACTTAAACCTAACTAACCTAAGGACATCACACAACACCCAGTCATCACGAGGCTGAGAAAATCCCTGACCCCGCCGGGAATCGAGCCCGGGAACCCGGGCGCGGGAAGCGAGAACGCTACCCCACGACCACGAGCTGCGGACAAAAGACGGTTAATATGTGATATGTGATATGTACAAGAGCCAAGAGGAAACAATAAGAGTAGAAATCAAGACGAAGTGCTTGGACTAAAAGCGTGCAAGACATTGATGCAGACTTTCACCCTGTTGTTCAATCTATACATCAAAGAAGCAATCACAGGAATAGCAGACACTTTCAACAGTGGAATTAAAATTCAAGGTGAAAGGATATATATGATAAGATTTGCAGATGGCATTGCTATCGACAGTGGAAATGGAGAAGAATTACAGGATCTGCTGAATGGAACGAACAGTCTAATGAGCTCATAATACCGACTGAGAGTAAATCGAAGAAAGACGGAAGTCACTAGACGTAGCAGAAATGTGAACAGCAAGAAATTAACATCATGATTGGCGATCACGAGGCAGATAGATTGCTACCTAGGCAGCAAAGTAACCCATGATGACCGGAGTAAGGAGGGCATCAAAAGTAGACTAGCACCGACATAAAGAGAATTCCTGGCCAACAGAAGTCTGCTGGTATCAAACTTAGACCTTAATTTAAGGGAAAAAATTCTGAGAATGTACACTCGACAGCAAAGTAAATGGGTCACGCCTGAATTCCAACGTGTAGGCTGCAACTGAATGTATGCAACCAACATATCATATGTGTGTTGCACATCGTCGCAACCCTCCACAGTACAGTCGCTATAAGATACACAATGGGTACCGCTAGAGACTATTAGAGAACACCGGTCTTTGTGACAGTCTGCCCAAATGTAAAGTAACACCACGATAGTACAAAAGAGATCAGACAATCCTTAACGTTTGTAAACTAAACTTAATTACAAGAAGTGACATTTCAAACGTTATGGGACAACTAATTTTGCCATATAAATTGTTCAGTAATCCTTAGGCACAATTAAATATTTGAGACAGTATACGGATTTATAAAGTTGTATGGCAATTGGAAACAAGTTCTTTGCTGTCTAAAAGGTTTACCCAACACATGCTGAACGTAGTTCAACGTTCAACGGAGAGTGGTTTCGCTTCAACTTTATGTAATACTAAGCAGTTAAAAGAAAACGTGATTAACGGCGGCAAGTAGTCTACGGAAATCCCAACATTAACAGCGAGTCACAAGTAATGTCATTGTTCACATAACTCATCAACAGTTCCTTGTACACGAAGTTGTACTTTAAATGACATGACGGAAGTCTTCGTTCTGGATCCGGATGCAAACCCAGAACGTAAAGCCATGGTTAACCAAGCAAAGGTTTGTGCCTTATCGAGACTCGATCACTAGGCAGAAAGAGACTTCAAATATTGACGTTTGCACCAGTATCAGTTATCAATTCTCAACTTGAATGTAAATGACGATAATGTTTGCACGAAACAAGGAACCCTAACATGACAATTATCTTCTTGGTAATTAATCTCGAAAGACGTTGTATAGTGTTGCATTGTCAGCGAACAAAGGATGCACCTGCTTAAAATTGAAATAACGTCATGTAATGTGTGCGACAACGATGCGAACCCAGCACCTAATCACATTGTTGAATATGTACGTAATATCAGAATGTAGATATCACAGTTTGTCACCAGCAGTGAGGCTGGAACCTTAAATGACGACTGAAGTTGTATTGCTTGACCGGGATTCGAACCCGGCGCCTACCGCCGTCGTTGTCTAACAAGTAACAGGTGAGAAATGTCCAATGTCGGTCCACCATTACAGAGATGTGCGCGTGTTTCACTAGAAATAAGGAGACAGAAACGTCTATGCCCACCGACTGTCGAACGCCGCACACATTATTATGAAGACACGTTGATAATCAAATTCTTATTCAGTAGCAGCTAGCAGTAGCATGTTTAGCTGCAAACCTTAAGGCCTTTCTCATCTCTAGTAACATGTTGCCTAATATGTGCGATATCATGGTGTTAATTTAAGAGTGCATTGACTGCCGTAACGAGCAATGTTCTCTAGTAGTCGTGTATCCTTGATATGTACGAGTAAATGAAGTGCTTCAGCAGAAAGTTATTTCCGTTATGCAGCAGGTATTGTTTCAGAGACACTGACTATATGTTATAAGTGCGCAAAATGTGTATTATATACTGTTATTTGGGGAAACTGCCGCCAAACCTGTTTACTTTTACATTCCTCTTAGTTGTCGTGGTTGAATACACGTTTTCATAAGCTCAAATAGCCCTGAACACTATGGGACTTAACATCAGTCTCCTAGAACTTAGAACTACTTAAACCTAACTAACCTAAGGACATCACACACATCCATGCCCGAGGCAGGATTCGAACCTGAGACCGTAGCGGTCACGCGGTTCCAGACTGAAGCGCCTAAAACCGCTCGGCCACACCGGCCGGCGTTTTCTTAAGGTTACATCTAATGCAGAGCGCTTGCAAGAAATAATACTTTCCTGCGCTATGCTATTGCTAGCTAGGTGAAATATTTTCTGGTAGCTTTGTTTAAAATTAATCTATATTTGAACGTATTGTTCGTCAAATATTTGAATGGATCGTTAACTGTAGGTGTGCCTCCCCATGTTATAGCATAATAGCTGTAGTTGCATTAATTTATACTACAGACTTGGGTAGGTTAGGAGTAACTTTTGATCCTTCAAGGGGTGATCGTGGCCTTGCGGGCCCGGTCTGTACTAGCCACGGCTTCGCGAGCTACGGGCCAGCCAGGTTGGCCGAGGCGAGACGGAAGTGAGCGAGCTGGCGGTGGCGTTCGTGGGACAACAGCCCGGGACGAGCCAGCACGGCTGCGCCGCATGCCTCTGCCTCTGCTGCTCCGTTTGACGTAAATATGTGTACCTCCTCTCCTGGCATCAGTATAAGAACGGCAAGCAGAAATACACATCAGGCTGTCTGCCGTAATGGCTCACTGGGAGAGGTCTATTCGAGATAGAGTCGTCGCTCTCATTGAAGAAGGAGGATGTTCCATCAGAGAAGCTAGCACACGGCATGGCGTACCACATACCACTGCAACGAGATGGCGGAGGATCTGCCTTGAAAGGGGCACCACCAACAGGGCTCCTGGCTCAGGCAGGAAGAGAGTGATCCCACAGCAGGAAGACAGGGACCTAGTGTCTAGGAGCAGAGAAAACCCCTTTCTGGACGCGAAGCAGTAGAGGCGGGAGACCAACGTCCCCGGCTCCAGTGACACGATTCGCCGAAGGCTGAGGGACGCTGGACTGCATGCACGACGATCCGCCGTGAAACAAGAGTTCAGCGAAGACAACGTTATATACCGGCTAGCATTTGCAGAGCTCCATCTGAGGGCGTCGTGGGACAATGTCATTTTCACTGATGAAAAGGTGTTTTCCACCGGTAGCAATGGTCTACGAATCGTTTACAGGCCAGAAGGGACTCGCCATCTACGCGAATATATAACCACGACGATACGAAGTGGCCGGTTATCTGTTACCTGCTGGTGTTGGATTTCTGCGAGAGGGGCGGGAATTCTTTACAGGATAGAAGGAACTCTGTACAGTGTGCAGTATGCCCCCATATTGGAAAATGTGATTCTTCCGTCAGTGCGAATGCTGTACGCAGAAGGGGACGTCACACTGCAAGAGGACGGTTCTCCCATTCAGAAGTCTGCATTTGTTCAGCAGCGGCTCTCCACGATTGGCGTCAACGTCATGGACTGGCCGCCACGGGCGGGTGATATGAACCCCATGGAAAACATGTGGGCTGAGGTCGCCAGAGCATTAACAGAGAACTGGCCCTGACACCAACCAACTACTGCGGACGCTCTTTGGGACTGCGTCCTGGGAGCCTGAGAGGAAGTTGCTTCTTCAGGTTTTTACGTCCGGCGGCTTATACATTCTATGCCAAGACGCATGATAGAAGTACCAAATAATGAAGGATTCTGGATAAAATACTAGAGTCCTGAAAATGTTTTTATGCCTTCTTTTTCGTCATTTTTACTCATTGGGAGCTAGCGGAAGATCGCGTGGCAACATAAAAGATACAATATGGGTTAGTTTTCCTTTGAGTTGCCCTTTTAATTCATGTGGGTTTCTTTTGAATATACAGTTTGTTAATTATTCTATTTTGATTTCATTTATACCCTGTCTAGATACTTACAAACCATTCAGCGTAGATGGTCTCTGTCACAGTAGTTCTTTTTAATTCAAATACATCTCTCTCTTCCCCTCCATCCATGAATACACCCTCCGTCCTCCACACAATACGCAAACGATTTCCTATTATGTATACTCGTTGTTAATATCTTCTCTGTTCTCTCTCACACTCTCTCTCTCTCGCTGACACTATCGCCGCAAGTGTCCTTCTATTCCATTCCCCCAAAACTTTATAAACAAATTCAGCGGTTTCCATTGACGCTACATTTTCTATTTTAATTGCTGCTGGCTTTACTCTCTATCATTACTCTCAACACCTATGAAACCGTATTCTTTGATATTCCCTTCCCTATAACCCATTCTTCGTTCTGAAAACAGTCCCTCCTTATCTCTCGGTCCAAAGATAAAACAAACTGGGGCACACATCTAAGTAAGAAATACTTTGCAAGCATTTCAAGCTTATATTTTGCACTTCTGCAGATCCTGCCCTCTTTCCTGTTACCCGTCCCTTGACATCAGCATCTACATCTAAATGAATACTGTGCAATTCATAACAATGTGCTTGGCTGGGGGTTCTGTAGTCTGGTGGATGTGTGAAACGTGTAGGTCCACATCTCACGTCAGGCGTAGATTTTTAACACACACAAGTAAATCTCCTTCACCCCTAGTAACACCAAGTGCAGAACGCCAGTAAGCTCCGTAGTTCGATATCCGCAGTAAAGATAACATCCCTTCGCTGCCGACTGGGGCAGAGCGGTATTCGTTTGAGTTGTGACAGATGGAGAAACCCCGGAAGGCAGAGACTCTTTCGCCAGCAAGCCGTCGTAAACTAGAAAACGATTTCATTCAATGAACCAATGCCCATGTAAGTTCACAAGGCTCTTACTTTATTTGAAACTGAGACGTTGAAAACTGTGGTGCTGGACTGGGATTCAAATTCGATTTCACTGTGTTCCCCAAGACTGCAAACTCTTCTAGGCCTCCTCGAAAGGCATCTATCTGGTTTCGAATCCTGATCAACACAAAATATTCATTATTTCAAGTCCTAGCATGTGTACACCGAACTACTAGTGAGAAACAGTTACATTTTCGACGTCTCTTCGTGCGTTGTCAGCTTACCGTGTTCGTTTCAGTTCACAGCCACATGATGAGCTTTTTATCACAACATTACAAGATCAAACGTTACCTTACATCTTTTCAAGTTCAAACATTCCTCTCCATCCTACGGTACTAGATGCGGGGTTCGAATCCCAGTCAGGCAAAAACAATTCTATCGTCATTTAAGGTTCCAACATCTCACTATTGGTGAAAACATTTCATATTCAACTTCTGATTTTGTGTACTTCGTAAACAATCAGATTAGTTGCTGGGTTCGCATCCCTGTCACAAGCTTTACATGATGGCATTTCAATTTTAAACATGAGCATACCTTGTTGCTTTTGAATGACACCATATTAAACGTCGTTGGGGGTAGTTCCTAGGAAGGTGACTATTAGGACAGGATTCCGAGTTCAGTGCAAACATTTTCGTCATTTATTTTCAGGATCTGAATTGAGAACTAATACTGGTGCAAACGTCTATACTTCACGTCTGTTTATGCCTAGTGATCCGGTCTCAATAAATCACAAACAAAGCTTAGCTTAGTTGGCAATGGCTATAGGTGCTTGGTTTGAATACAGGTCCAGAACGACGACGTTGTTCATGTCGTTTAATGTTCAAATTTGTGTACACGTAGCTGTTGATGTGTTAAGAGAAGAATGATATTACTGGTGATTCGCTGTTAATGTTGAGATTTCCGTAGAATTCTTGTTGCCGTTAATCGGGTTTTTTTACTGGTTCGTCCAATATCAAGTTTCCAAAGCCACTCGCCGTTGAGCGACGTTCAGCAAGTGGATGGAAAACCTTTTCGAGAGCGGAAAACGTTTCTCCAATTGCCGTACAGCTTTGTAACTTCATATATTTTCTCAAGTATTTAATTTGGACTAAGGATTACTGTACGATATATGCAAAATAATCCGTTTTCTCATAACTTTTGGAATGGCACTTATTGTAAGTAAGGTTAATTTATAAGTGTTATGGGGTGTCTCATCGCTAAGAACGTGTTTTCTAATATGTTTTGTATGACGATATTAGTTGACGCTTAGACTGACTGCCATAAAGTAGTCGTCTCTAGTAGCCTCTTGCGGTACCCATTGGGCGTAGTCAAACGACTGTACCCCACGGGATTTTGGTGTTTAGAAGACCAGCAACACAGTTATGTTAAGTTGGTTGTATTCGGCAGTGACCCACTTTTTGCTGTCAAGTGTACATTTGGAGCACAGCACTATAGAATAGTAAAACACAGACTGTGGGAAAACCAGAAAGAAGGGAATCGAAGCAATTGAGATGTGGGGTTACAGAAGAATATTGAAAATTAGATGCGTTGATAAAGTAAGGAATGAGGACGTTCTCCGGAGAATCGGCGAAGTTAGAAATAAATGCAAAACACTGACAAGAAGAAGGGACAGAATGGTAGGACATCTGTTTAGATATCAGGGTATAACTTCCGTGGTACTGGACGGAGCTGTAGAAGGTAAAAACCGTAGAAGAAAACAGAGATTGGAATACACCCAGCAGATAACTGAGGACGTACGTTGCAGTTGCTATTCTGAGATGAAGAGGTTGGCATAAGAGAGGAATTCGCGGTGGGCAACATCAAACGAATCAGAAAAATGATGAGTCAAAAAAAAATAAAAAAATAAAAATTAAAAGATGGAGAATGAGAGGAAACTGAAAGAGTAAGTCTTAATGGAAGAACGTGAACTCGATATTTGAATGAGACAGGAGAAAGACTAATGGAGTCCTGAAATAATTTTCATCTGATTACAGCAAATACACTGTTCAGCAATTAAAAGAGGAGGAAATATACTCGGAAAGGGCCGAAAGACAGGCAAAAATTCTAAGTGGATGGTCAGACAGATTTGATTGTAAGACATAGACGAAAGCAGATGTTAACCTCATATCACAGTTTAGTAATGTTGAAGAGTAGACACTAGTTTAAGAAAATCATCCTGAAACATCAGTGTGGAAAGAAGTGAAATGCTGAAGAATTGATGAATGAAGTCCGTTTGAAATGGTCTAAGGGTGTAGATATAACGGTAGTGAATACCACAGAGGACACTTCAGATGAAGAGGCATAGACGGGTCTGAAAAGGACAATCGCAGCCGTTAGATAGGTAAACACACAGAGGTTGGACAGAAATATGGGAAGACCATAAGCACAATGCGTTATCGTGCCTAATACCTTGTACGAAATCCGTTGGCATTCAAAAAAGCTTCAGTCGTCTCGGAATGGATTAATACAGGGCCCGTATTGTTTCAAGGGAATCTTGTGTTATCCTTCCTGCAAAACAGTGGCAAGCTCAGGTGACTGTGGTGGAGGTGGGTAGTTATCACGTACCCTTCTCTCCAAACCAGACCACGAAGTTTCAATAACACTGAGATCTGATGACTTGATGAGGAGGGATACGACGCTTCATGCTCATGCTCACAAAAACTAGTCCCGGAACAATGCGAGCTGTGTGAACAGGGGCTCCCTCATCTTGGAACACCGCCACCTACATTTCGCAGTAATGCGATCTCACGTAGTATCCATGACACATTACATAGTAATACCACGATATGGCTGCCCAAATCATCAACGAACCATCGCCATGTTTTACGCTCGGGACGTAAACTCGGTCAGAAATCAGAACAATGTGAAGCAAGACTCATCAGGTCAACTGACATTTTTCCATTGCTACATAGCCCAGGTTGTACGGCTTCGGCACTACATTTACCTGTTATGGGAATTTACATCACTAATGAGTGGTTTTGGAATTCTAGCTCGCCATTCAGTTCCCTACTTATAGAGTTCGTTTCGTGTTGTTTTGGTGCTGACAGGCTTCGCGAGTAAGACATTCAATTCTGCAGTGACTGCTGCAGCTGTCGTTCTCTTATTTTCCATCACAGTTCTTTTCAATGGCCGTTTAGCACGAAAACTGTCGTCCTCATTGTGACCTAGCGGATGAAGTTTTTCCGCTTTCCCTAAGCGTGGTATAAATCCTCGATACAGCGCCTTTTGAACACTTCAGTTTTTTGGTTACAGAAGCACCTACCACACGAAAACCAACGACTTCAGAAGTTTGAGTTTATTTAGATCTAACAAAATGCACTCCCGACTGCACAGAACACTGTTCTGATCACGACTGCCACATCTAACACACAGGTGTCGTTCGTGGTCAACATCTGCATTTGTATTTAAGCATGCATCTCTCGCTGTGTTACCATATTTTTGACCAACTTCTGGAGGTGCAAGGAAGGCAACGGCAAAAAAAGCTTGTGCCACAGAAGAAATACACTCCTGGAAATGTAAAAAGGAACACATTGACACCGGTGTGTCGGACCCACCATACTTGCTCCGGACACTGCGAGAGGGCTGTACAAGCAATGATCACACGCACGGCACAGCGGACACACCAGGAACCGCGGTGTTGGCCGTCGAATGGCGCTAGCTGCGCAGCATTTGTGCACCGCCGCCGTCAGTGTCAGCCAGTTTGCCGTGGCATACGGAGCTCCATCGCAGTCTTTAACACTGGTAGCATGCCGCGACAGCGTGGACGTGAACCGTATGTGCAGTTGACGGACTTTGAGCGAGGGCATATAGTGGGCATGCGGGAGGCCGGGTGGACGTACCGCCGAATTGCTCAACACGTGGGGCGTGAGGTCTCCACAGTACATCGATGTTGTCGCCAGTGGTCGGCGGAAGGTGCACGTGCCAGTCGACCTGGGACTGGACCGGAGCGACGCACGGATGCACGCCAAGACCGTAGGATCCTACGCAGTGCCGTAGGGGACCACACCGCCACTTCCCAGCAAATTAGGGACACTGTTGCTCCTGGGGTATCGGCGAGGACCATTCGCAACCGTCTCCATGAAGCTGGGCTACGGTCCCGCACACCATTAGGCCGTCTTCCGCTCACGCCCCAACATCGTGCAGCCCGCCTCCAGTGGTGTCACGACAGGCGTGAATGGAGGGACGAATAGAGACGTGTCGTCTTCAGCGATGAGAGTCGCTTCTGCCTTGGTGCCAATGATGGTCGTATGCGTGTTTGGCGCCGTGCAGGTGAGCGCCACAATCAGGACTGCATACGACCGAGGCACACAGGGCCTACACCCGGCATCATGGTGTGGGGAGCGATCTCCTACACTGGCCGTACACCTCTGGTGATCTTCGAGGGGACACTGAATAGTGCACGGTACATCCAAACCGTCATCGAACCCATCGTTCTACCATTCCTAGACCGGCAAGGGAACTTGCTGTTCCAACAGAACAATGCACGTTCGCATGTATCCCGTGCCACCCAACGTGCTCTAGAAGGTGTAAGTCCACTACCCTGGCCAGCAAGATCTCCGGATCTGTCCCCCATTGAGCATGTTTGGGACTCGATGAAGCGTCGTCTCACGCGGTCTGCACGTCCAGCACGAACGCTGGTCCAACTGAGGCGCCAGGTGGAAATGGCATGGCAAGCCGTTCCACAGGACTACATCCAGCATCTCTACGATCGTCTCCATGGGAGAATAGCAGCCTGCATTGCTGCGAAAGGTGGATATACACTGTAATAGTGCCGACATTGTGCATGCTCTATTGCCTGTGTCTATGTGCCTGTGGTTCTGTCAGTGTGATCATGTGATGTATCTGACCCCAGGAATGTGTCAATAAAGTTTCCCCTTCCTGGGACAATGAATTCACGGTGTTCTTATTTCAATTTCCAGGGGTGTACATCAGTTTAACGTCGAAAGAAGAAGGCACAAAAATATTCAAGCAAGGACAACAATATAACAACAGTGTCACTCAGGCAAGATATAAATAGGATGTACTTGGGAGTTAAGGCGAAATCGCCGCAGGAAAGTTGTGAGGAAATCGAAAAATAAATGTCTATCGGAAGGACTGATTTGTCATACAGAACAGTGACAAAATCATTCGCCGAAATTAAAAGCAGGGCGTCAACGTTATGGTTGCAGCAGGAATTCCACTGCTTTACACAGGAAAGAGAGGGGATAGGTGGAAAGAGCACATTGAAGGCCTCTATGAGGAGAGAACTTGTGCCATGACGTGACTAAAGAAGAAATGGTAGTCAATATGAAAGACGTAAGGGATTGAGTTTCAGAGTTTAACGGAGCTTTGAAAGACTTGCGATCCAATATGGTAGAGGCGATGGATAAACTTCCATCGGGATTTCTAACATTTTGAGTGCAGTGGCAATCAAACGATTGTTCAAGCCCAGTAAGAGATTGGGCTCTAGGGAAAAAAAAACATTGACGAACGAAGCAAGGAGGACGTCAAAAGCGGACTAGCACTGGAAAAAAGAGCATTCCTGGCCAAGATAAGTCTACTAGTATCAAACACAGGCCTTAATTTGAGGAAGAAATTTCTGAGAATGTACGTTTGGACGACAGCATTGTATGACAGTGAAACATGAACTGTGGGAAAACCGGAACAGAAGAGGATCGAATCATTTGAGATGTGGTACTACAGACGAATGTTGAAAATTAGGTGAACTGATAAGGTAAGGATTGAGGAGGTACTGCGCAGAATCGGAATGGAAAGGAATATGTGGAAAACACTGACAAGGAGAACGGATAGGATGATAGAACATTTTTTAAGACATCAGGGAATGACATCCGTGGTACTAGACGGAGCTGTAGAGCGCAAAAACTGGACAGAGATTGGGATATATCCAGGCTGCATCAAACCGGTCAGAAGACCGATGACACACAAAAAAAAATACCATTATAGGTAGTTCTGATAAGCTTCATTGGATTTGTTGTCACACTCATAACAAAAACGTTCCACAATGTAAAATGCTGCAAGATGCTTAAAATACTGAGAAAAATAGCGAAGGATGGATAACATACAGTATATACAGTAACCAAAAGGAACAATGAGAACGAAAGACAAAGTACGAGTTCCCCGGTGAAAAAGCCAGTATGATGGGGATACAGTGTTTCGCCCCTAATCAATCTACACGTCGAAGAAACAGTGACGGAAGAAGCGTAGAGATTCAAGAGTGGGATTAAAATTCTGCGTGAGAGGAAAGGAATGGCAACATTCACTGATGACATCACGACTCTCGTCGAAGGTAAGGAAGACTTGCAGTAGTTGTAGTCCGTCCACCTTTGACACGGGTAATAGTGACGACGACGCCTAGTGGCATGGAAGAAATGAGACCTTGGTAGGTCACTGGCTGGAGCACGCACCACATCTCCACACACAGGTCACTAATTCCCGAAAAGTCCGGAGAGGGGCGACAAGCTCTGACGCCACGTTCAATCACATCCCAGATGTGTTCGATCGGGTTCATATCTGGCTAGCTGGGGGAGGGGGGGGGCGATACTTCAATTAGAACTTACTGCTGTGTTCCTCGAACCTCTCCATCACACTCCTGCCCTTGAGACATGGTGCATTATCTTGCTGAGAAATGATGCTGCCGTCGGGAAACATGATCATCATGAAATAGTGTACGTCGTCTGCAACCAGTGTACGATATTCCTTAGCTACCATGGTACATTTCAAGGGCTCCACTGGGCCCGTGGATGCCTACGCGAATGTTCCCGAGAGCGTAATGGAGCCGCCGCCAGCTTGTCTCTGTCCCGCAGTACAGGTCAAGGAGCTGTTCCTGGAAGACGACGGTTCGCGCCCTCTCATAGCCATTATCAACAAGGTATCGAGATTCATTACACTATGCAACACTCTGCCACTGCGCCAACGTCCAGTGCTGATGGTCACTTACCCACTTCAGTCGCAGTTCCCGATGGTGTGGTGTTAACATTGGCACATGCATGGATCGTCGCCTGCGGAGGTCCGTCATTAGAGTGTTCGGTGAACTGTGGATTTAGACACAATTGTACTCTGCCCGGCACGAAAATCTGATCTTAGTTCCGCCGTAGTTCGTCGGCTGTCCTGCTTTTCCAGTCTGCCCAGCCTATGAAGTCCCAAATACGTAATGAGGGGTGGAGCCCAATCGCAGGACATCTGTACGTTGTTTCATCATGGTTTCACCACGTGTTGAAGGCACCCACCATAGCACTTCTAGGATATCCGACAAGTCGCACAGTTTCCGAAATGCTCGTACAGAGACTCCAGGCCATCACAATCTGCCCTCGATCAAACTGAGATACATCTCGTGCCTTCCCGGTTCTAAGCACGGACAGTACGCTCCCTGATACAACATCTACCGTGCGTTTGTCTGAATAACAGTCATTGCTCGCCAAGTGAAGCTGCAATCGCCTGGCGGGTATATATCAACAGTAGCTCGATAGTCAAAATGTTATGGCCGATCTGTGTGCATGGATAATTGGAACACCAGAAAAGAAGATATTCGAAGCGTTTTAGATGTGGTACCGTAGGAGGATGTTGAAAACTAAGTTGGACTTCCGTCGGTATCCGTGATGCAGACGGTATGGCTAGACTCTGAGCGTTGAGTGGAAGGAAGGAGAGGGGTATATAGTGGTCGATGACGTCACGCCCCCTGTACGGGAGACCGAATGTGCTCCAGCTTCTCGAGCCTGTCAGCGTTCTGTGGTGGACTAATGTTTAGTTTCACAGCCTCAGAGCGTCCTTCTATGTAGGGCTTGCAGCCTGAAACGCATTATTGTGTAGCATTTGAGTGACTCCACACTGCCCTCTTAACAGTGTCTCGTTACGCCTTACAATGATGTCATTGCACTGAACCAGGGCTACGTAGAGCTCTCTTTCGCACGGCCTGTTGCAATATACTCCTTGCTTGTTTGTGTTCCGGCACCCCCGAGTGTCTATTCTCGTTATGCAACCACTGTGTACCGTGCAGGCACGCTACTCCTAAATGTCGTTCCAGACAACTCAAAACTTTCATTCTTCATTTTAATACTGTTCTGCTGTGTAACAACATCTTAAAAGCTGTAGTACGCACAATTGATGTTCCACATATTTCAGTTCTTAGTTATCTGTGCTCTACTAAGTACCAACGGAATATTTCATAACTATTTCACTGTCATTAAGTGTTTCTGCTATGGACAAAAAGCCACATCAATCCCATAAAGACTGTCCTAAACTGAAAAATTCTCCAATCTGTTATACCTTCAGTTAGCTCCATCCCACATTCATAAGTGCAAGGTCAAACCCCCTTCGAAGAACCCTGAGCTTACTGCCGCCAATTAATAACCCATTCAGCTCAAACCACTCCCTCCATCGTACTCCTACTGCAGAAGACGTAGTCGGACTTGTTACCATACTCACTGAAAACATCCACCCTTTCGAACATATCTACAACATAGGAGGGTTGTCCAGAAAGTAAGTCCCGATCGATCACGATATGGAAACCACTGGGAAAATCCGGTAAAGCTTGAGCACTTGAAGATACATAGGGAACTGGGTCTCCCGCCAAGTTGAGGGCCGGGTTAGAGATTTCGCCTGTGTCATGCAACCCACATAACACATTTGTCGAGCAGTTCCTTCTTCATGCCAATTCTCGGCCCCATACTGCAGGGGCAATGAAGACGCTCCTGCAGCGTTTCCGATGAAAACTGTTTAGTCACCCACAATACATCCGTAATTGCCTCCCCTGAGTCTCATCTCTGACCACAAGTACTGCTGGCTATGAAGACAAAATTTTTACACAGACAACGAGCTGCAGACCAGTACAGATAACTGGCCGAAAGTACGGGCGGCTGCTTTCTATGACGAGGGTATTGGAAAGTTGATACAACACCACAACAAAACTCGAAGTTAGAGTGGCGACTACGTGGAGAGGTAGATGGAATGTATACATAACTGTTGCAAATAAAAAGTTTCTGGTTTTCACTGTGGTTTCGACTTCGCGACGGATCGGAACTTACTTTATGGACAAGCCTCGTATGTCAAATCTCCCTAGGCACACCTCAATGACAATGCCATCTACTCCCACAATCAAGCACACTTCTGTCTTCGACATCAGCCTTAGTATCACCTACCTATATCCATGTGCTAATTTCCCAACTCCAAATGGCACAGGGGTGATGGTATACGGTATCTGTACCATCATGTACCACCATTGCCTCCAATCCAAGCTCTCCGTCTCCTTTGACAGTAATTTCAATCGCTTTACCCTCCCAGGCAAAGAACATATCTCTGAAGTGTACCTTTCCTACCCATCCCAAACGAATCCTCCAACTCACCATTTCCTTGCTGAAATGGCAACCAATTCACATTCTGACACCTGCATCCCAAGTATAAGTTTATTACCACATACACTCCCACATACTTTTCTACATAATTTTCCACATTAGAATCCCTTCCCCAGGATCACATATTCTCAACTCCTTAAGTTATATTAAATTAGTCTATACATTGAAGTGACAAAAGTTATACCTCCTAATATCGTGTCAGACTTCCTTTTTACCGGCGTAATGCAATAACTCGACGTGCCATGTACTCAACAAGTAACTGGTAGTCCGCTGTAGAAATAATGAGCCACGCTACCTCTACAGCAGTCCAGAATTGCGAAAGTGTTCCAGGATTTTGTGCACTAACCGACTTCTCGATTATGTGCCATAAAATTTCGACAGGATTCATGATGGGCGATCTGGGTGGCCAAATTATCCAGAATGTTTTCAAATCAACTGCAAACAACTGAGACCTGGTGCCAATTCCATAGCTGTTTGGAAACCTGAAGTAAATGAATGACTGCAAATGGTCTCCAGGTAGCCAAACATAACAGTTTCGAGTCAATGTTCGGTTCAGTTGGACCGCAGGCTGCAGTCCATTCCATGTAAACACATCCCACACCGCTAAGGAGACCCACCAGCTTGGACAGTGCATTGTTGACAAAATGGGTCCGTAACTTCATGGGTTCTGCGCCAGACTCAAACTCTGCCATAAGCTTTTAGCAACTGAAATCGGGACTCATCTAACCAGGTCACGGTTTTCCAGTGGAAAAAAATGGCTCAAATGGCTCTGAGCACTATGGGACTTTTTTTTTAACATCTGAGGTCATTAGTCCACTAGAACTTAGAACTGCTTAAACCTAACTAACCTAAGGACATCACACACATCCACGCCCGAGGCAGTATTCGAACCTGCGACCGTAGCGGTCACGCGGTTCCAGGCTGCAGCGCCTACAATCGCTCGGCCACAGTGGCCGGCTTTTCCAGTCGCCTAAAGTCCAACCGATATGGTCATGAGCCCAGGAGAGACGGTTAAGGCGATACCGTGCTGTTAGGAATGGCACTCGCGTCGCCCGTCTACTGCCATAGTCCATTAACGCCAAATTTCGCCGCAATGTCCTGACGGATCGGTTCGTCGCACTCTCCACAGTGATTTCTGCTATTATTTCAAATAGCAGCACTGTAAACTCTACGCGAAGTCCGCTGTTCTGTGCCGTTAAGTGAAGGACTACAGCACTGTTCGTGGTGAGTGACAACGCGTGAAATCTGGTATTCTTGGCATACTTTTGACGCTGTGGATCGTGGAATATCGAATTCCCAACGATTTCCGAATGGCCTGTCCTATGTGTCTAACTCCAACTACGATTCCGTGTTCAATGTCTGTTAATTCCCGTCGTGCGGCCATAATGATGTCGGAAACCTTCTCAAATGTATCACCTGAGTGCAAATAACAGCTCCGCCAATGCTCTGTCCTTTTATACCTTGTGTACGTGATATTACCGCCATCTTTAAATGTGCATATTGCTATCCTGTGACTTTCGTCGCCTCAGTGTACAAGATACATCGTAAAACATAGCTATATAAATTTTTTAGCGATGTCTGTGGTAAGCAATGAACTAAAATGGATGAGTGGTAAGTTCATGCCGCTTACAGTTGGTATCGATAATGTTCACCTGAACAACAACGAGGTAGCAGTGCCAGCGCTGGGTGAGGTGGCGGCTCGGTTGCAGGTTGTGCTGGCTGGTGGCGATGGCGGTGTCCGCCGGCTGCGCCGTGGTGTTCGTCAGCCAGGCGTGGCGGCAGTACAGGGAGAGCCCCATCCGGACCACCGTAAGGACCACCAACTTCCCGCTCTCCGAGATACCTTTCCCCGCCGTCACCGTCTGCCCCACCACCAAAGTGCGCCGCACCGTCGGGGAGAAGCTACTTGCAAGGTCAGGAGCACTAAACACCTTATGTTGAATACTGTTAAGGCACGCGAGGTAGTGTCGGATAAAAAGCACAAGCTTCGTGACGATGTTGGTGGAATCAAGTGGAGAAGAAAGGTTTACACAGGGTGCAACGTCACAGGGGTGTCAAGCTTTTGCAATGGCGGGGAAGGTTGTTTGCTTCGTGAAACAGCGCTCAAAGAATTTAATCAGTAACATTACGTTAATACCGAGGGCCACCACTGGGTGAATGAGAGCATCGTCCGCGAAACATACATTTATTGGGATGTTCACCAGACAAATTTTACCAAAAAATTGCGTCACTGGAGCGAAGACGCTCCTAAACTGAAAACACGGTGTGATGAACAGCTTAAAGGTGATTTTTACTTAATATACCATGTGGTTTAATAAAAACACAGACCAACGCGACGATTTAGAAGGATCATGTCGTTGTATTCTGCAAATGTGTACTCAGCCATGTTGCTCTAACACACACAGACACCTGAATGGGACTCGAACCAGGTCAGAGAGGTAGGATAGACGTCAAATGACATCAGCTGGTCCGACGTAACCATCCCCAGTTATGACTACCCTGCCGTTTACCTACCTAACAAAAAAGTTTTCAAACCGCTGTACCTAACGTTTCCCGGCGTGGGATGCTATTCAAAATATTATCTACTCACTCCCCTCAAAATGTCCTAGAAGTTTGTAACGGAAATTTCTGAGCACCCTGTACAACTGAAGTACCTGCGCTAACTTTAAGTTTCAGCATACGAGTACCACACTGCATACTTACTTCATGATCGTTCTTCTATATCAATGATGAACTTACATTTTCGGTCGTAAACTCGTACCAGAAACAGGGCACAGAGGTCAATGGCATCTCTCGTTTTCTACCTTGACTGGCCTTGCTCAGGGGCTGTGAAGCTCATATTCACTACGCTACCATTTCAAACATGAAAGCCACCGCCGTCCTCATCCCACATCTTGCAGTTAAAGGTCGTAATTTCCATTTTAGAGGTCACCGACTCAACGTCCACCACGAAAGAATGCAATCTACAATGCCGCAAACATGCCTTCTTACATTTACTGATTATGTGACACGTCACAAGGCTGTAGTAACTTTGCGCACTTGAACTTCAAGGCATGATTCTCTGTGTGCTAACAATATAGAAGTGTCTATAATAAATGTTGGTACTTCGAATATTTTCAGTACAAATTGGACATCAAAAATGCGAATTTCACAATACTGGAATCACGACAATTATGTTCATTCAGAACAAATCGGAAGCTAAATTCGGATTTAACAGATGACGTTGTGAGAAACAGTGCCGGTAAAATCTTGTAACTACGTGATACTTATAGCTGAAGGCAACCTACCTACAAGAAATACGATTTCAGTAATGGGGAACAAGAGAAACAAGGATAGACCAAGAATAAGAGAGGTAGAGTTGGTGTTTACTTGCTGAAACGGGGTAGCAATTCTGAAATTGAACTGGAAAGCATGAGAAAGTGTGGTTCGTGGTAAGGGAAAAGAGTGAACATTTTAGAGCAAAATATACATTTAAACGTACGGTTCACAGTCCGAGTATGGCAATAGCTGTTGGCAAGCGGGATGCATTAGCCCTTCTGAGGGCAGTTGAGGAACTACTTGATTGAGAAGAAGTAGCGACGACTCCTGTCACGAAAACACAACGGCTGGGAGAGTGGTGTGCTGACCACATGCCCCTCCATATCCGCATCCAGTGACTCCTGTCGTCTGAGGATGACACGGTGGCCAGTCGGTACCGTTGGGCCCTTTCGGACGGAGTCTAGTTAGGAATACATTTAAATTTAGAGTAGCAGAAGAGTATGCTTGCTCATTAATGTGTTAATGTTGAGCAACTGGACTGTTTGGTACAAGATCTGCTGTAATTACCGTATCACGAGTAAGAAGTCATATACCACATCACGCAGATTAAAATTAGCTAATAATGACACAAATGTATTTGTCTATAAACTAATCGTCCACTTTAGGTGTTTTGCTCCCTATTCTACTATTTCCAAGAAATAGGTATTGATGCTACGTCATCCTGAATGAAGATTCTTGCCGTACGAGTGATTTCAGTGTTACAAAAACGGCCACTCTTTGACGTCCAGTTTCTACGAAAAATATTCACTGGTCGAAATGTTGTTACAGATATTTTTGCAAATGAAGTCCGAGTGTTCGAATTTTTCTTCAATCTGTATAAATACATGGCCTGAAACAAATATGTTTTAATGGGTAGCCTACGACAAGTGTCTACGAGAAGTGCTGCCTCTTCGATACTTTACACCGTTTCTAAGCACCTACTACTCACAATTATCATCCTTTTTACTACAAGCCCTTTACACTTTGTGTATCATAATTATAGACGTAAATGCATTCAGTTGGAAGCACACGAAGCAAAAAGGCCTCACTAAACGTGGGTTCTAAAACGCTTGCCTTAGAAGCTATGACTACTTCTTCGATAGTGTAAAACAAACCTCTTCCGCTGCAAGCTCATCGGTTTGCATATTTTGGGAGTAGGCAATATGGACCAAAACAAAAAAAAACTGTACAGTAAACTTGGGCTACCAAATGCTCATCTTAAGAGCTATGAGCATTTGTTCAGTAGAACTCTTCAGGTATGTCTTTTGGACATCATGTTTAGTGACGCTCTTTTGCTTCTACACTGACGGTAAAAAAAAAAAAAAAAACGCAGCACGAAGAAGGACTTTTGAAACGTGAACGAAAGTTGGTAGGCGTTTTCCTACAGCTGAAAGATGATGTCTATTCAAATTTGGTCGTGAACCTTAGTTACCTTTCAGACTGAACTTGGTGAGTTGATGTTAGTCAACAATACCTTTAAGGCAACACAGAGGCCATCATCAACATTTCGTTGAGTTTGAACGAGTTCGTGTAATAGAGCTACGAGAAGCTGGATGTTCCATCAGAGATAATGCAGAAATAATTGGCAGGAATGTAGCCACTATACATGACTGCTGGCAGCGGTGTTCACTGGAATTCCCAACAGGGAACCATATAGCGCTCTTAGAAAAAAGTGTTCCGTGACTGTTACCTGAAATGCTCCTCCATGATACTGACAAGAGGGAGATTGAGTTAATAATTAAATCACTAAAGACCAAGAACTCTCATGGCTATGACGGGTTATCTAGCAGAATACTGAACTATTGTTGTATGTATGTTAGCCTAGTACTTAGCCATATCTGTAACTTTTCCTTTAGGTGTGGTCGGTTTTCTGACCGATTAAAGTACTCGGTAGTGGAGCCACTTTATAAAAAGGGAGACAGGGATAATAATGATAATTATAGACCCATTTCTATGCCATCGGTGTTTGCTGAAGTTATCGAGAAGGTTGTTTATACAAGGTTGCTGGCGCATTTAAATTCACATAATTTGCTGTAAAATGTACAGTTTGGTTTTAGAAATGGTTTAACAACTGAAAATGCTATATTCTTCTCTCTCTGTGAGGTTTTGGACAGATTAAATAAAAGGTTGCGAACGCTAGGTGTTTTCTTTGATTTAACGAAGGCTTTTGACTGTGTTGACCACAAAATATTACTGCAGAAGTTGGACTATTGTGGAGTAAGGGGAGTAGCTTACAATTGATTCGCCTCTTACTTTAAGAACAGAAAGCGGAAGGTAATTCTCCGCAATATTGAGAGTGGTAGTGATGTTCAGTCCCAATGAGGCACTGTTAAGTGGTCGGTGCTGGGGCCACTGCTGTTTTTTATTTATATAAATGATATGCCTTCTAGTATTACAGGTGATTCAAAAATATTTCTGCTTGCTGATGACACCAGTTCGATAGTGAAGGATCTTGTGTGTAATATTGAAACAGTATCAAATAATGTAGTTCATGAAATAAGTTCGTGGCTAGTGGAAAATAATTTGATGCTAAATCACAGTAAGACTCAGTTTTTATAGTTTCTAACTCACAATTCAACAAGAACCGATAGTTTCATCAGACAGAATGGGCATATTATTAGCGAGACGGAACAGTTCAAGTTCCTAGGCGTTCGGATAGATAGTAAGCTGTTGTGGAAAGCCCATGTCCAGGGTCTTGTTGAGAAACTAAATGCTGCTTTATTTACCATTAGAACAGTATTTGAAATAAGTGACACTTCAACACGAAAAGTAGTCTACTTCGCATATTTTCATACACTTATGTCGTGTGGTATTATTTTTTGGGGTAATTCTTCTGATTCAAGAAGGGTATTTTTGGCTCAAAAACGGGCTGTTCGAGCTATATGTGATGTAAGTTCGAGAACCTCTTGCCGACCCATATTCAACAGTCTGGGAATTCTGACATTGCCCTCACAGTACATATTTTCTTTAATGTCGTTTGTTGTTAGCAATATTAGCATATTCCCAAGATTTAGCAGCTTTCACTCAGTTAATACTAGGCAGAAATCCAATCTGCATGTGGAATTCACTTCCTTGACTCTTGTGCAGAAAGGAGTGCAGTATTCAGCTGCATCCATTTTCAATAAGCTACCACAAGAACTCAAAAATCTTAGCAGTAGCCCAAACTCTTTTAAGTTCAAACTGAAGAGTTTCCTCATGGCTCACTCCGTCTATTCTGTCGAGGAGCTCCTGGAAGAGCTAAAAAATTAACCAAATTCCAGGGTTACATTGTTGATTTTCTTTATTTAAACTTACGACTTGTCACCTGAATATGTTTTTTTTTTTTATATCTCATTTTATCTGTTTCTAATAGCGTGTTATAATTTCATGTATTGATTCGTTCCTTGACCATGGAGACGTCTCCTTAATTTGGTCCCACGGAACAATAAATAAATAAATAAATAAATAAATAAAAATAAATGCACGGCAGCAAGGCACCGGGCTCCCGACGGCCGCGTGGCACTAACGAGAAAGAAGATCATCGTGTTCGGCGTATGGTTCTGACGTCTCGTACTGCATCTGCAGCAGCAATCTAAGCAGCAGTTGGCGCCACAGTGACACACCGAACTATTACAAATCGGTTACTTCAAGGACAGCTCCGACCCGGATGCCCACTAGCTGTTCCACTGGCTCCAAATCACCGCCGTTTACGACTTGAGTGGTGCTAGTGCAGGCCGCTTGTTGGTTAGAAGGAAGCCTGTTGAGGGCCTGCAACCAACCTGTCTATGTGCTAAAAGGCTACAGGCTTGGGTGGGTTTTGGTTGATTTGGGGGGGGGGGGGGGGAACCAGACAGTGAGGTCATCGGTCCCATCGGATTATGGAAGGATGGGGAAGAAAGTCGGCCGTGCCCTTTCAAAGGAACGATCTTGGCATTTTCGTGAAGCGATTAAGGGAAAGCACGGAAAACCTAAGTCAAGATGGCGGGATGCGGGTTTGAACCGTCGTCATTCCGCACTCGAGTCCAGTGTGCTAACCATGTTCCTCGCTCGGTCTCTACATGATATACACACTGGACCTTCACCTACAGTTATGGTCTGGGGTACGATTCTGTGTGATATTAGGAGTACTCTCATGGTTACCCCACGCACCAAGACTGCAAGTTTGTACGTCATTCTGATTATTTATACCGCCATTCATGAGCAGCATATCAGGGTGTGCTTTTCAACAGGATAACGCCCGTCGACATACTGCTGTCGTAATCCAACATACTCTACAGGGTGTCGACATGTTGCCTTGGACTGCTCATTCACCATATGTATCTCTAATCGAGTACGTAT
Source organism: Schistocerca gregaria (assembly GCF_023897955.1). Classification (NCBI taxonomy): domain Eukaryota; kingdom Metazoa; phylum Arthropoda; class Insecta; order Orthoptera; family Acrididae; genus Schistocerca; species Schistocerca gregaria. The sequence goes on from NC_064923.1 coordinate 542,281,315, forward strand.
GGATTATCATCGGAAGACAACTCCAGCGTCATCCACAAACAGCATTAACCGTCCCTGTATTGACCGACCAAGGGCAAGAGGCATGGAACTCCATCCCACAAACTGACATCCGGCACCTGTACAACACGTTTATTCACATTTTCATGCTTGCATTCAAGATTCAGGGGGTTACATCAGTTATTAATGGACCAGCATTTCACATTTTGATTGGCTTATCTCGCGTTTATATTAACCTGTGACCTTGCAGTGTTAATCACTTAAATATGCTGCCTAGACTAATTTATTTTTGGGTGGTGCGATTTTTTTCCGTCAATGTAGTCTCGTGTACTTTCAGTTGTATGCGTTTACGCCATTAATTGTGGTATACCCTATATATTGGAATCGAACCAAACGATATATTTGTGATCCACGTTATTCCGAAACTCACTGTGCCAGTGCGAAGGTCTACAATCTGGGAGACAATTGAGAAACACTTTCATAAATATAAATGAAGTCTATATCTACATCTACATTTATGCTCCGCAAACCACCCAACGGTGTGTGGCCGAGGGCACTTTACGTGCCACTGTCATTACCTCCCTTTCCTGTTCCAGTCGCGTATGGTTCGCGGGAAGAACGACTATCTGAAAGCCTCCGTGCGCGCTTTAATCTCTCTAATTTTACATTCGTGATCTGCTCGGGAGGTATAAGTAGGGGGAAGCAATACATTCGATACCTCATCCAGAAACGCACCCTCTCGAAAGCTCGACAGCAAGTTACACCGCGGCGTAAAGCGCCTCTCTTGCAGAGTCTGCCACTTGAGTTTGCTAAACATCTCCGTAACGCTATCACGGTTACCAAATAACCCTGTGACGAAACGCGCAGCTCTTCTATGGATCTTCTCTATCTCCTCCGCCAACCCGATCTGGTACGGATCCCATACTGATGAGCAATACTCAAGTATAGGTCGAACGAGTGTTTTGTAAGCCACCTCCTTTGTTGATGGACTACATTTTCTAAGGACTCTCCCAATGAATCTCAAGCTGGCACCCGCCTTACCAACAATTAATTTTATATGATCATTCCACTTCAAATCGTTCCGCACGCATACTTCCAGATATTTTACAGAAGTAACTGCTACCAGTGTTTATTCCGCTATCATATAATCATACAATAAATGATCCTTCTTTCTATGTATTCGCAATACATTACAGTTGTCTATGTTAAGGGTCAGTTGCCACTCCCTGCACCAAGTGCCTATCCGCTGCAGATCTTCCTGCATTTCGCTACAATTTTCTAATGCTGCAACTTCTCTGTATACTACAGCATCATCCGCGAAAAGCCGCATGGAACTTCCGACACTATGTACTAGGTCATTCATATATATTGTGAAAAGCAATGGTTCCATAACACTCCCCTGTGGCACGGCAGAGGTTACTTTAACGTCTGTCGACGTCTCTCCGTTGATAACAACATGCTGTGTTCTGTTTGCTAAAAACTCTTCAATCCAGCCACACGGATGGTCTGATATTCCGTAGGCTCTTACTTTGTTTATCAGGCGACAGTGCGGAACTGCAGGGTAAGAACTGAGCAGAGCCTTTACTAAAGATGTCCCCAGAAAATTTTAACTGTTGTTGTTGTTGTGGTCTTCTGGCTGGTCTGATGTAGCTCTCGCCGCTAGTGTATCCTGTGCATGCGCGTTCATGTGCTCAACTACGGCAACCTACATTCATCTGAACGTACTTACTACAGTCAGCCCTTGGTCTTCTTCTGAAATATTTAACACCCCTTGCCCTCACTTTCCTCCATTAGCAAATTTATGCTTCCTTAATGCCTAAGGACGTGACCTCCAAAAGGACCACTTTTTTCTCCCCAGTTCGTTTCAGTAAGTCTTCATTAATTATTAGACCTATTCATCTAATCTTCAGCATTCCAAGAGCTTCTATTCTCATGGTGTCTGTACTGCTTGCCATTCAAGTTTTACTTCTGTAGAAGGCTACATTGCAAACAGTGTCAAAAAATTCTTCCTCACACTTAAATTTATATTTGATGTTGACCTGTTTCTCTTTTTCTGGAACGGTTATCTTTGTACTACCAGTCTCCATTTTATGTCTCTTCTACTTCCGCCATCGTCATTTATTTTCCTGGCCAATTAACAAATCTCCTTCCCCATTTCCTAATCTAATTCCTCAGCATCGCCAGGTTTAATCCGACTTTACTCTGTCACCCTTTGTAAACATGTGACTTTCAGTGATGAAACACACACACACGGAGAAGCCTCAGCAGCTATGCACTCCAATCCCATACAAAGAAAGTTAGTTATGTAATAACCTTGTATACTATTGTGGATTAATACAGTATACTTAATTACGACTCCAGGGTTAGTGTTCGTGGGTTTGTTGCACAGTTAACGGACAAGTCGATAGTCTTGATCGCCAACTTTATACACTGCTAGCAATTTTCCTCAGCCATCTGGAAGCGCCGATGTGATGCCAAGGTATAGAGCTATCAGAAGAAGCGGGCGGCACGGGGGCAGAAGAGTTGTAACAACAGTCCATCAGTTGTGACACCACTGTAGTACCCTCATTACCACTGCAGAGTCTTGTGCCAAAGGAATGAAAGCAGCGGATGTTGTTCGGTGGCCGGTGTCCTCTTTCTACAACACAACTGCATACATTTATTGAAAGGGCTCTTTATTTAGATAAACAGGAAGCTACTTATCTTTAAGACAGTCCATGTGTCGTGGTACAAGCTCTTCCATACTAGTCCACGTTATCCTCACTGCTGGTGAAGGACGAGTCCCGCTATGTACACTAATCTGGTCGCAATGTACTGACAGACGCCAAACTGTAGTGCGAGTTGATGCGTCAGTGACTGAGGTAGTCACTGAGATTGCGCTAGTGACTGAGACTGAGCCCTCCGGTCCGCGGCGCCGGTCTAAATACTTGCTGCCTAGAGGGCATTGGCAGCGTGTTACTTGCGAGTCTGTCTGTCGCCTCTCTCCTGATAGGCGCACTTGATCCAGAGCCTACTATCTATCTTCTTGCTGCATCTTTGCCGACCAGTGTACTGGCCACAGTTTAGAATAGCACAAATTGAAGCAAGAAAGTCACAGATGATGTAAGGCAGTTGAGTTGGAATCATTGCATTCAAATCTGAGCCACAGACATGCCGTCACAGGAGAAGGCGCTTTTCTCATGCAGACATTCTCCAAGAGCCACAACAAGTTACACTCCATCGGGGTAACTTTGTACAACTTTTTGTCATGTTTTGAAAATACTGACCAGAAAATAAACTACACATCAAAACAGACATTGTAAAATTTTACATCTGTGGTTACTGAGTGCATGGAAGAGAGAAATATACACTAACAGTGTTCTACTGCAGTAAAATGCCAATTTTAATGCTAATAAAAAGTTAGACTGTAATTCAGGATATCTTTTGACCAGTCTACAAAACAAAGAATTTTTTAGATATCTAATGCTATGGGTAAATTTAGGTCGTGCCAGAAGGAAATCAGGTGTCAGTCATAAGTACAAACAAACAGTGGTATTTCAGTACTGTAGGTTTCCATTGAAATATCAAGATCTTTCTATTGACCTAACATTGTTCAAGTTAAATCACTGCCACCAGACGCTTTTTTCACTGCCAACGTAGTTAAAGGACAATCACGAGGCTAAGAGCTATTAGGAAAACAACTGAAATATTAACTACAAATCATAGAGGTAATAAAATTGTTACTTTTAGTACAAAATAATGGAACTAGGTGGAGCAGAAGCCATTCGAAACAAAAGTGGTGATACAAAGGTACCATGACTAGTAAAAAGTTACCCTGATTGACGATACCCAAGCTTAAGCAGAAGATTTAGTCACCTCGGCGCCAACAGCAGCAGGAGCCGTCTCAACTCCTCCCTCTTTGTAAGGTTGGCTATAGGAGCTGTATTCTCTAGGAGCAGTAGCACCACTGTGCTTTCTCCGCATGCGTAAAGTCACGGAAAGGCATTCTGCAAGCCCCAATCCGTTGCAGATTTGGGACTTTCCCCCACTTCTTTGCAGATTTCATGTGGGGAAGCAGGCGCTTCTGGCTACGTGGCGCGCTAGGGAGAATGAGGAGGGTAATACGCTACTCTGTCACACTGAGCGCGCCCTGGCCTCGTACGATGCATTGCACAACTATGTAAGACTGGAGTTAAATATTGTTAGAATTTAATAACGTGTTCACAGACCAGTGTAGAGAGATGGAGAAGTAGGTAACACTAAGTTCGATAAAAACTGAATGAATAGTTTCCACAAAAATCGATGTTTTTATAAAATTGTGATGAAGAAAGTTAGGTGAAATTTTCTTTAATACATTACAAGATTTTTTAATATGTATACATTTCGGCCTAAAAAAGAGCAGTAAAACTTAGTAGATATCATGTAGCTAGATTTAATCCAGACTGGAGGAAATACTGCACTATATTTGACATAATAATGTGCCAAATTACAGTGCTGTTAATGAACTTTTCAAAGATGCAGTACTAATACAAGAGGCTGGAGCCTACTCAATATTCAAAGGAAAATATCGTAACAGCTCTAATTAATAAGATACGAAACCAAAATTAGAGGGAAAAGACGCCATTATCAACACCTCACTGAGTTTGAGCGAGGTCGTGTAATTAGTGCTTCGAGAAGCAGGATATTCCTTCTGCGATATTGCAGAAAGGCTTGGCAGAAATTGAGCCAGTGTACATCATTGCTGGCAGTGGTGGTCACGAGAATGTACACTCGTAAAAAGACCGGGCTCTGGAGGGGTTACGTGGCACTACGGAGAGCAGAGACCACCGTGTTCAGCATATGTCTCTGGCGCATCGTACTGCATCTGCGGCAGCAATATGAGCAGTAGTTGGCTCCTCAGTGACACAGCGAATTGTTGCAAATCGGTCACTTCATGGTCAGCGCCGAGACAGCTACCCTGCAGCGCGCATTCCACTGGGTGCGATTTCATTGGACAGCAGGAGCATTCTAGCGCTTATCCCACGTACCCTGACTGCAGGTTTGTACGTCAGTCTGGTGATTCGATCTCTTATGCATTCATGAACAGCACTCCAGGGGGTGTTTCCCAACAGGACAGGTGAAGTGGGAGGGACTGATGAGGAAAAATTCGAACTGAAATAAATAAAAACTGTTTCTTTGAGCTTGGTATATTACATTATGCATTTCTTGTAACTACTTTCAGTTACAGGAAAAAATACATTTTGCGTTTTGAATAAAATACGTTTTCTGCATTGTTCTGTTCTACCTTTGGGGCACTTACAATGAACACTTTGATTGCGTGGTCGCAAAAGGCCAATGATGTTTACGGCGTTCGATATCTCACATATCGTCTACCTCCAAACCACAGTATTGCCTGCTAAGGGCTGCAGGGTGCAGGACTGGAGGTATCCATTGGTGAGCACATCATGAGGCTACAGAGCGTACTTGGATTGCTTAGTCGACGAGGTACTTAAACAGTGCTACATCCCAGTGGTGTTGGTCCAAAGCGGAGCAATGACAATGATAAATGAAGAAAACATTCCAATATATTCACAACAACAGTTGCCGATGTTTGACATTTCATCAGAAAAGAACCCAAGGAATTTCGCAGAATAAGAGAGAAGCGGCAGATGATATATTAGCGTTTCTGAAAGATGAGTCAATGAACTGCGTGCTGTAGTAAACGTTCGACTGTGTGGACAATGTACATGAAGAATACAATGACGACGATACGTGTTTAACAAGCGAGAGTGATTACGAAACAGGAGTCGAGCCATGTGGTTCAATATCCTTGTCGGACAGTGAGCCACAAACTCCGTCTGCAGTGAAATGTAGTAAAGGACAATCGTTGTCCAAGGTGCGGTTACTAAACATAATTACGTACATGCAGAATCATCCGCTGAATAGTAAAAGAAAAATTATGAACAGGTTTCGAATAAGTTGGCAGCAATATGACGTGTAGTACATAAAATTACTTATTACAAAAACTGGTGTTTGTGCGTTTCAAGGATGCTCGATACAGTTTACAGATTGTGCATGATAATGACCTACTAAGTTATGGACATCAAATTGCGTGCGCCATAGATTGCAGTGGTTTCAAGAGAAGCACTGTATGGTTGCATAACTTCAAACAGTGCTACAGAATTTGAAGACGTAACATAACGAAATTTCGAACAAAGCGCCAAAGTGACGATGCATAACACACTGGAATCGACGCGAAAATTTGTCCAGTAACGAATTTGTTTTCAACTCCGACCAATCGGCGTTTGAAGAAGAAATGCGTATGAAAGAAACCCTGTAAATTATAGATGCCAAGAGAGTTGTATCGAGATCAACTACCATCAGCGCCTTAACGCATTCGAATACACTTTTGCCGTTTGTTAATTTGGATGGTAAATTGGATGGAAAGTCATTTATTGTGCTGTGAGAAGTTGAAGGTGTTCTGTCCCGACGATTCTTTCTCGTGTTCGTGATCTTGCAAGAACAATAGGGAATATATACGTCACAGCAAGAACGAAAGGGAAAATGAGCGTGAGAGAACTGTAACTATGCTATGAGCATTGTTTTTGGCCAACAGATGGTCAAACTAACTTTCTTTCATTTGATTCCTCGTCTACGTATAAAAATCATACTCCTTTAAAGCAAACTATCGCCGCTGAAACGTATGTGACATTGCACTTCAAATGATGTGGAATTACTGGACAAATTCAGCCTTTGGACGTTTGTTCTTCAGTGCCTATAAAACATATTATCACACTATCTGCAGCTACGCCTTAAAGAATAGTCAGTTTCTCGATAATCTTCACGACAGGCTGTTTTGCATTCGGTTGCATGCCATCATACTCCATCAGTTCTCATCACCCCGTTACACCAAAATGATTTTATTTGTGTTCTTTAAGATTGGATACCTAGCTCAATGTCCTGTCCTATTTGTAACTCCCGAGGAGCTTGTCTTCGATCTTCATGGGCCGGCCGCGGTGGTCTCGCGGTTCTAGGCGCGCAGTCCGGAACCGTGCGACTGCTACGGTCGCAGATTCGAATCCTGCCTCGGGCATGGATGTGTGTGATGTCCTTAGGTCAGTTAGGTTTAAGTAGTTCTAAGTTCTAGGGGACTAATGACCACAGCAGTTGAGTCCCATAGTGCTCAGAGTCATTTTTTTTTATCTTCATGGCGCGGACTTTTGTGATCATTGCATCGCGCCATTTTCATCAGGTGTTCATTGTGCAAGTTAATTCTTCGTACTGCACATTTCTTGAAAGTCGACGATGTTCATTTCGTGAAGTGTGGAACAGGCATCCCATAAAAGGTTGATCTCTACACCTCCTGGACATCATTTTATGTCGCCCTCCTGATGCACATAAGCCATTCTTCTCTTCTTCTTTTTCCGCCTCATCAGGCCCAATGGACCGCGTGCTTCTACAAGTTTCCTCCTCCACTGTATTCTGTCCATTGCTGCTATCCGCCATCCGTCCACATCTATTGAAGCTTGGTTCAAATTTTCGTGGAGGCCATCCCTCCATCGCTTCTTGGGTCTCGCTGGGGGTCATTTTCCTGTAGGTGTGAAATCCAGAAGCTTCCGAGGCCATCTGTGATCTTCCATCCAGGCCACTTGGCCGACCCACTGCATTCGTTTGACTTTGACAGTTCCTGATATGTTGGGCTGCTGGTATAGTTCCTCAAGTTCTTGGTTGTATCTGCATCCAGAACTGGGCCGGAGATCTTCCGAAGCACTTTTCTCTCAAAAACGAGGAGCTGAAAGTCGTGTTTCCGGGTACTCCATGTCTCACAGCCATATGGAACAACAGGCTGGATCGCAGTTTTGTACAGTCGAATCTTGAACTGTCTGGAGAGATATCTGGACTGAAGCAGTAGTGCTAGGCTGTGGTAAGATCGGTTTCCTGCCTGTATTCTGGCATTGGTCTGTGCTTCACATGACGAGTTCTCAGTGAAAAGAGCCTCTACGTATTTGAATTCATGTACTCTCTTGTACTGGTCTCCCACCTACAGTGATTGGAGATGACCAGCAGTCTGACCACGCGTCATAACGAGGTACTCTGTCTTGGCTTCGTCTTTGTTTAGCCCAAATTTGCTGACAGCCTCCTTTAGTGCTTTAGTCTTTTGCTCCAACTCCTCTTCAGACATAGAGAGTAAACCGATGTAGTCTGCACAGGCTAAATATGCCGGTCTCTTTCCTTCAATTTCAGTCCCTTCGTTCTCTTGGGAGGTCTCGCGTACGATCTTCTCGAGGGCAGGGATGAACAAGATAGGGGACAACCCATCCCCTTGCCTGAGTTGTGTCACAATTTCAAATTCCTCAGTTATGCGATTTCCCATCTCCACCTTTGCACGTGTTTCCCTCAGACAGATTTTTATCAGATTGATGAGTTTCTCTGCCAAGTGAAACTCCCCTAAATAGCTGAGCAGGCTCTTGCGATGTATGCAATCACAGGCCTTCTTAAAATCAACGAATAAAATATGCAAATCTTTACCATGCCCACCCAGTTTCTCATTGAGCTGCCGGAGATTCAAGACGTGACTAATATTGACCGTCCTCGCCGGAAACCTCCCTGGTACTCCCCAGTCACCGATTCTGGCTAAATTCTATGTATGAGGCAACTGGAGAGGATCTTACAGCAGACGTTAAGCAGGGCGATTCCTTTATATTTGTCACATTTCAGTTTGTCGCCATTCTTATGTATTGGACAAATCAGAGCTGTTTGCCATTCTGCTGGTAGTTCTTCTTTGGTCCATATTGCCTGTATCAGTCGGTGTATTCTTCCTGTAAGTTTCTCTCCTCCTGCCAGGATCATTTTAGCCTGTATTCCATCTTCACCTGGACTCTTATTCTGCTTGAGGTGTCTGATTCTGGTTTTTATCTCATCCAGGGTAAGTGGGGGATAATCTGCATCGGCTGTAATTGGGTATTGGAAATCAAACTGCAGTTCGAGTTCATCACAATTTAGCAGCTGTCGAAAGTCTCTTTCCACTATCAGATAATATTTTTTCTGTCATAATTGTTAACACAACACTTCGAAATGAGCCTTGCGAAAGACTGAATTTGAGACATCACACTCAAGGGGTCCTTTGGTAGATATTTCATTTGGGGTACACTAACACGAAGAGGAAATTGTGTGAAATTGGTTTCAGTTTGTAAGACTTCTATGAAAACTGTACTTTTTTGCGAATAAATCATAATTAGTCTTACATTTATAACAAAAGTTCAAATTATGTATGGAAATTAAGTTTTTAATAGAATCATCAAAAGAATTGTCAGGTTGAACTTACAGAAATGACAAGAAAGATAAAGTTACTGGTAACTCTTATTAGGCCAACAAACATTCTTTCAGAGAATACAATGATTTTTAAGACACTTTCTTAACAACAATAGAATGAACTTCTACTTAATTATATGCACTAAAAATCAACTGAAAATACATAGAGAGATTAAGTTCGAGATGTGGCCTTAGACAAATTTGGCTTAGTGTAAAAATATATCTCTGAAATTAATGTTTTGTACATTTGGAAACACGAAACGACAAGACTGTGTTTTTTTCTGTGATATGACTCTTGATTGTCAGTCAAATTGTATTTGGAAATTGCTTTGGCCACGTAATGAACTACCGACTCCTTCTTCTCAAGTTAGATTAGGAGAAAATCACCAATAGTTATTTTTTCGGGACTGGGAACGTCGAACTACATCAGACTGCCATTCTATATCTTCCCCTTCATTGTCGCTTAATTCCAACGACTCGTTTTGACTTAATTCGTAATCTGGCAGTGACCCTAAACTGGAACAGACTACTTGTTTTTTCGACTTTCTGATTTCTATGAGTCTCAATAAATTCTATTCAACACTTTGCTTTCTGCTTTATCAGTTTCGCTTGTCGTTTCCTTTTCTTTCCTTCGTGTAACATTTGTATTCTATCTTTTTCTGGTGTTTCAGCATAAATTCTGGATTTTCTGTTCTCTCTTCTTTTCCTAGACGCTTTTACACTATAAACTTTTGCTGCTTACTGTCTTACTGCTTCTGGTGAAATTTATATAGTCTTAGAGCTTGTCAGAACAAACTCCGGAGACGTAAAATCTCTGGAAGGTAGATGACGTTTGGAGATGCAATAGCAGCTAATCGTTTGCAAAGAGATTCTACTCGATTAGTTGTCATTTCGTCTCCTTCGCAACTATCAATAACTTCATCTCTTCGACTTCTTTCCACCACTACATAATCTACTTCCTGTTAATCTATTTATTGCCTTTCACTGCCCTGTCTGTTATCATTATTTTCTTCTTGAGAACACACATTAATTTCTATAGGGTCAAAATCGTCGTCCCCAAACACAATACATGACCAAATACTCGGCTTTGAGAAGCCGCTTGCGATATTCTTCGATGTAAAAGATTCTAGGAAGGCCAATTTTGGAAGTTCAGCTACTTTATAAATGAATAAACTCTTTCCAATGTTTTAAGTGTGCCAGTTATTGAAAGTTATTTTTAGTTTGCATTTAAACGGATCAAAAACCCTGGCATCCGATGGTTGTACCTTGTCTGTCTGGCGTGTGTAACGCAGAGACAGGTAGATAATTCCAATCTCTCCGTGTTTCGTGATTTTCACAAATAACAAGAAGTGGATTGTCCTTAGTGCTTGAAGTGTCACACTGAATGTGTTTCAGAACACAGGTGAACAATTCTGTTGTTATCCAGACGCTCCTGCTTGCTAAACCTAGGCTTTCTTCTGGTGCACCACTAAAAGTTTACCGAGCGAGGTGGCGCAGTGGTTAGCACACTGGACTCGCATTCGGGAGGACGACTGTTCAATCCCGTCTCCAGCCATCCTGATTTAGGTTTTCCGTGACTTCCCTAAATCGTTTCAGGCAAATGCCGGGATGGTTCCTTTGAAAGGACACGGCCGTTTTCCTTCCCAATCCTTTCCTAACCCGAGCTTGCGCTCCGTCTCTAATGACCTCGTTGTCGTCGAGACGTTAAACACTAACCACACCACCACCACCACTAAAAATTTATATTTGAAATGTACACGAGAAGACATAAACAGGAGGAAGTGCAACGCCTGCTGCAGTTAATATTCTGCAAAATGTAACTAGCTCTCCACGTTTAGCTGACACAACTTTTCCTACTTGTCTCTGTTTCTTTCCTGCCAAAATTTTTGTCATTGTAAGTGCTGCTTCCTTAAGTTTTATTACACGATCAGGGATAAATTTATAGCGCAACATTGCACGATCGTAATTGTCAAAAAAAACTCAGTAACTGTTATTTGATTGAATGCAAAACTACTTGCTGCGCTTGTGTTTTCAGGTTTTCTGTGGCTAAGTTCATGGTTTCTTTTTCTAAAACCTGCTGCCCAATCTTCCCGGTACATTTATTCTTTCCCATTATTCTGGAAATTAACGTACAAAATATACTGCGTGTTCATAATCCAATATCAAGAGTTTCTCCATAGGTAATCCGTAGTGCATTATGCTGCATGTCAGTAAATATTCTGTTAATATCTTCTCTTATTGTGTTACAAATACCTGAGCGCAGTAATTTTTATTCATGTCTCGTAGAAGACGACTACATATGATTTTCTTCATGAGCTTCTCGAAAATTTTCAATACAGTAGTGCAGGGTTTCAGGTTTGATCTCGTACTTCTCAGCTGCTTTTCGTATAGATAATCTCTTCAGCGTAACCTTGGTTATGACAGTCTTTACCTTCTTCTCAATCATATTTCCTATCTCAGTCTTTGGTTTGTACGTACTTACCATTTCCTGGTGAAAAAAAGAAATAATTATAGTGCGGCAAAAATGTTCTTTAGCGGGGCGCTTTCATACACAAGCGGGTTACATTTATACGTATCCAAGTGCCCCGTGCTTTACTGTGTGAATGTGCCTCAACGGAAATTTCCCTATGGCGGTTACAAATGAAATAATCTTATTTATTTTAAGAATTGCATGAGATCCTTCTTACTCGATGTCTTAAGATAACTTTAATATTAGTTCTTCATAAGATAACTTCAACGTATATTTTTACTTGGCGTCACTAGAAACGCGGTCAGTCTTGTCAAACGCCATCGGCTAACTGGCGGACGGCGCCGTTGCAATTGTTGTTTTCATGTTTTAGAGTAGTCACTAATGGATTACGAAATATGATTGTGTATCAAATATGCCCCTTGCATCATTCTATCCCACCTCTCCCTAACGCTCGCCCACATACCCCTCTTGTAAGCCAACATGGTGTACAAAAATGTCGACATGTTTCCTTGGCCCGCTCGATCATCAGCTTTGTCTCCAATTGAGCAGATATGAGGCATCATCGGACGACAATTCCAGCTTCATCCACAATCAGCATTAACAGTCCCTCTTATTGACCGACCAAGTGCAACAGAATTGGAACTCCAACCCACGAACTGACATGCGGCACATGTGCAACAAAACCCACGCACGCTATCACACTGGCATTCAACATTCTGGCGGTTGCGTCGGTTGTTACTGTACCAAAATTTCACAGTTGCAAAGGCTTAGGTAGCTCTTACATTAACCTGTGATCTTGCAATGTCACCTATGCGAATGGATTCTTGAAACTTCATTGTTGTTGTTGTGGTCTTCAGTCCTGAGACTGGTTTGATGCAGCTCTCCATGCTACTCTATCTTGTGCAAGCTTCTTCATCTCCCAGTGCCTACTGAAACCTACATCCTTCTGAATCTGCTTAGTGTAGTCATCTCTTGGTCGCCCTCTACGATTTTTACCCTCCACGCTGCCCTATAATACTAAACTGATGATCCCTTGATGCCTCAGAACATGTCCTACCAACCGATCCCTTCTTCTGGTCAAGTTGTGACACAAACTTCTCCTCTCCCCAATCCTATTCAATACTTCCTCATTAGTTATGTGATCTACCCATCTAATCTTCAGCATTTTTCTGTAGCACCACATTTTGAAAGCTTTTACTCTCTTCTTGTCCAAACTAGTTATCGTCCATGTTTCACTTCCATACATCGCTACACTCCATACAAATACTTTCAGAAAAGACTTCCTGACACTTAAATCTATACTCGATGTTAACAAATTTCTCTTCTTCAGAAACGATTTCTTGCCATTGCCAGTCCACATTTTATATCCTCTCTACTTCGACCATCATCAGATATTTTGCTCCCCAGATAGCAAAACTCCTTTACTACTTTAAGTGTCTCATTTCCTAATCTAATTCCCTCAGCATCACTCGACTCAATTCGACTACATACCATGATCCTCGTTTTGCTTTTGTTGATCTTCATCTTATATCCTCCTTTCAAGACACTATCCATTCCGTTCAACTGCTCTTCCAAGTCCTTTGCTGTCTCTGACAGAATTACAATGTCATCGGCGAACCTCAACATTTTTATTTCTTCTCCATGGATTTTAATACCTACTCCGAAATTTTCTTTCGTTTCCTTCACCGCTTGCTCAATATACAGATGGAATAACATCGGGGAGAGACTACAACCCTGTCTCACTCCTTTCCCAACCACTGCTTCCCTTTTATGTCCCTCGACTCTTATGGCTGCCATCTGGTTTTTGTACAAATTGTAGATAGCCTTTCGCTCCCTGTATTTTACCCGTGCTATCTTCAGAATTTGAAAGAGAGTATTCCACTGAACATTGTCAAAAGCTTTCTCTAAGTCCACAAATGCTAGAAACGTAGGTTTGCCTTTCCTTAATCTAGCTTCTAAGATAAGTCGTAGGGACAGTATTGCCTCACGTGTTCCAACGTTTCTACGGAATCCAAACTGATCTTCCCAGAGGTCGGCTTCTACTAGTTTTTCCATTCGTCTGTAAAGAATTCGTGTTAGTATTTTGCAGCTGTGACTTATTAAACTGATAGTTCGGTAATTTTCACATCTGTCAACACCTGCTTTCTTTGCGATTGGAATTATTATATTCTTCTTGATGTCTGAGGGTATTTCGCCTGTCTCATACATCTTGCTCACCAGATAGTAGAGTTTTGTCAGGACTGGGTCTCCCAAGGCCGTCAGTAGTTCCAATGGAATGTTGTCTACTCCGGGTCCTTGTTTCGACTCAGGTCTTTCAGTGCTCTGTCAAACTCTTCACGCAGTATCGTATCTCCCATTTCTTCTTCATCTACATCCTCTTCTATTTCCATAATATTGTCCTTAAGTACATCGCCCTTGTATAGACCCTCTATATACTCCTTCCACCTTTCTGCTTTCCCTTCTTTGCTTAGAACTGGGTTTCCATCTGAGCTCTTGATGTTCATACAAGTGGTTCTCTTATCTCCAAAGGTCTCTTTAATTTTCCTGTAGGCAGTATCTATCTTACCCCTAGTGAGATAATCCTGCACATCCTTACATTTGTCCTCTAGCCATCCCTGCTTAGCCATTTTGCACTTCCTGTCTATCTCATTTTTGAGACGTCTGTATTCCTTTTTGCCTGCTTCATTTACTGCATTTTTATATTTTCTCCTCTCATCAATTAAATTCAATATTTCTTCTGTTACCCAAGGATTTCTACTATCCTTCGTCTTTTTACCTACTTTATCCTCTGCTGTCTTCACTGCTTCATCCCTTAAAGCTACCCATTCTCCTTCTACTGTATTTCTTTTCCCCATTCCTGTCAATTGCTCCCTTATGCTCTCCCTGAAACTCTGTACAACCTCTGGTTCTTTTAGTTTATCCAGGTCCCATCTCCTTAAATTCCCAACTTTTTGGAGTTTCTTTAGTTTTAATCTACAGGTCATAACTAATAGATTGTGGTCAGAGTCCACACCTGCCCCTGGAAATGTCTTACAATTTAAAACCTGGTTCCTAAATCTCTGTCTTACCATTATATAATCTATCTGAAACCTGTCAGTATCTCCAGGCTTCTTCCATGTATACAGCCTTCTTTTATGGTTCTGCGAGTTAGCTATGATTAAGTTGTGCTCTGTGCAAAATTCTACCAGGAGGCTTCCTTTTTCATTTCTTTGCCCCAGTCCATATTCACCTACTACGTTTCCTTCTCTCCCTCTTCCTACTACCGAATTCCAGTCACCCTTGACTATTAAATTTTCCTTCACTATCTGAATAATTTCTTTTATTTGATCATACATTTCTTCAATTTCTTCGCCATCTGCAGAGCTAGTTGGCATATAAACTTGTACTACTGTAGTAGGTGTGGGCTTCGTATCTATCTTAGCCACAATAATGCGTTCACTATGCTGTTTGTAGTAGCTTACCGGCATTCCTATTTTCCTATTCATTATTAAAACTACTCCTGCATTACACCTATTTGATTTTGTGTTTATAACCCTGTAGTCACCTGACCAGAAGTCTTGTTCCCCCTGCCACTGAACATCACTAATTCCCACCATATCTAACTTTAACCTATCTATTTCCCTTTTTAAATTTTCTAACCTACCTGCCCGATTAAGGGATCTGACAGTCCACGCTCCGATCCGTAGAACGCCAGTTTTCTTTCTCCTGATAACGACATTCTCTTGAGTATTCCCCGCCCGGAGATCCGAATGGGGAACTATTTTACATCCGGAATATTTTACCGAAGAGGACGCCATCATGATTTAATCATACAGTAAAGCTGCATGCCCTCGGGAAAGATTACGGTCGTAGTTTCCCCTTGCTTTCAGCCGTTCGCAGTACCAGCACAGCAAGGCCGTTTTGGTTATTGTTACAAGGCCAGATCAGTCAATCATCCTGACTGTTGCCCCTGCAACTACTGAAAAGGCTGCCCCTCTTCAGGAACCACACTTTTGTCTGGCCTCTCAACAGATACCCCTCCGTTGTGGTTGCACCGGCGAAACTTCATTACTCTACATTAATTTATAGGTGTTGCGATTTTTTGCATCAGTGTACGTCTCCATGGATACTGTTTATATTTTGGGCAATTATTATAGCTGTAAAATGTAAATAAGAGCTCAAATTTTCGAAAAAATAGTAGAACGTGTTTTTGTATGCAAACAATTAATAAATGTTATTTGTTTATAACTGACTCTAGCTCGTGCAGTATGCGAGTGTAACGTGAAAACGTGTGGGAACGCTGTTCACGTTGCAGCTTGCTGAACCTCACCGAGCTGAACGACACGGTGCGTGGTGAGCTGCGGCTCGTGATGGCAATGCTGGCCAACCACGAGTTCCCCTACAACTACCGCGTGTGGCAGTACTACAATAGTTCCAAAGACATCATCAGCAAGCTCAACGATAAACTCAATGTCACGTGGTTCATGTTGCAGGTGGGTAACAGCTTTCTGACAGTAGTAAACTTTGTTAGCCATTCTTACGGAAGATCTTTTCAGAGACCTCACCTGTCTAGTCTTAGTGTGGATAGTATGAAGGCATAACTACATTTAAATATAATCAGTGACTTTATACACTCCTGGAAATTGAAATAAGAACACCGTGAATTCATTGTCCCAGGAAGGGGAAACTTTATTGACACATTCCTGGGGTCAGATACATCACATCATCACACTGACAGAACCACAGGCACATAGACACAGGCAACAGAGCATGCACAATGTCGGCACTAGTACAGTGTATATCCACCTTTCGCAGCAATGCAGGCTGCTATTCTCCCATGGAGACGATCGTAGAGATGCTGGATGTAGTCCTGTGGAAAGGCTTGCCATGCCATTTCCACCTGGCGCCTCAGTTGGACCAGCGTTCGCGCTGGACGTGCAGACCGCGTGAGACGACGCTTCATCCAGTCCCAAACACGCTCAATGGGGGACAGATCCGGAGATCTTGCTGGCCAGGGTAGTTGGCTTACACCTTCTAGAGCACGTTGGGTGGCACGGGATACATGCGCACGTGCATTGTCCTGTTGGAACAGCAAGTTCCCTTGCCGGTCTAGGAATGGTAGAACGATGGGTTCGATGACGGTTTGAATGTACCGTGCACTATTCAGTGTCCCCTCGACGATCACCAGAGGTGTACGGCCAGTGTAGGAGATCGCTCCCCACACCATGATGCCGGGTGTTGGCCCTGTGTGCCTCGGTAGTATGCAGTCCTGATTGTGGCGCTCACCTGTACGGCGCCAAACACGCATACGACAATCATTGGCACCAAGGCAGAAGCGACTCTCATCGCTGAAGACGACACGTCTCCATTCGTCCCTCCATTCACGCCTGTCGCGACACCACTGGAGGCGGGCTGCACGATGTTGGGGCGTGAACGGAAGACGGCCTAACGGTGTGCGGGACCGTAGCATAGCTTCATGGAGACGGTTGCGAATGGTCCTCGCCGATACCCCAGGAGCAACAGTGTCCCTAATTTGCTGGGAAGTGGCGGTGCGGTCCCCTACGGCACTGCGTAGGATCCTACGGTCTTGGCGTGCATCCGTGCGTCGCTGCGGTCCGGTCCCAGGTCGACGGGCACGTGCACCTTCCGCCGACCACTGGCGACAACATCGATGTACTGTGGAGACCTCACGCCCCACGTGTTGAGCAATTCGGCGGTACGTCCACCCGGCCGCCCGCATGCCCACTATACGCCCTTGCTCAAAGTCCGTCAACTGCACATACGGTTCACGTCCACGCTGTCGCGGCATGCTACCAGTGTTAAAGACTGCGATGGAGCTCCGTATGCCACAGCAAACTGGCTGACACTGACGGCGGCGGTGCACAAATGCTGCGCAGCTAGCGCCATTCGACGGCCAACACCGCGGTTCCTGGTGTGTCCGCTGTGCCGTGGGTGTGATCATTGCTTGTACAGCCCTCTCGCAGTGTCCGGAGCAAGTATGGTGGGTCTGACACACCGATTTCAATGTGTTCTTTTTTCCATTTCCAGGAGTGTAGTTCACAACTGACAGTCTTCAGAAAGAAGACCGCGTTTCTAATATTTGAGTGAAACACAGTACCTCTTAAATGATTCCCAAGTAATGTGGTTCCTAGTAAATACGTTTAAATTGTATTCAAGAGTAGCAGGATAAATATGCCCTTCTGATAATCCGAGATACGATTTTCGACATTTCTCTAAATTACTTCAACGGAGTACCTGGATCGTCCCTTCAAAACTGATGCAACCTATTTCCCGTTGTGTCCTAGAATCTTGACTTCAATTGTCACAAGAAACAAACCGCAGCGTAAGTGAAAGTTGATGCATCTCCCCGTACACTTTGATTTTATATACAGTTTACGTTGCATACCATTTTAAGTAAACTATGTGTTAATTATTGTTGCGAACCCAAAAGATAAAATGCTGTTCTGGCTCTTGGTTTCTGTAGTTGACAATTTTAACTTTGTGCCCTCTGATTTATTATGTGGGGATACGCACAACGGTAAAAGATTTCCTGCTGTGAATTCATGACCTTTAATTTGCAAGACTATGTTCTCATAATTCTGATCTGCCTTTTTAGAAATGGAACACTGTATCATTACTGTTACTGTTTACGAAATTTAACATGTCTTTCTCTGCTTTCGTCTCTGAATGGCACTGAAAAGTACACTTATTATACACATGGAAGTTACAGTATGTTGTGTTAGACAAACATAAAAGCTGCAGTGAATTCTTTAATATTTGAACACTAATGATTGCCACGGCTAACACGAGAGAATGAAACTAAAAATGAAAATTGATTTTAATATTACTAGACAGACCAGATTTCAACAAAGTGGTCTTTGATATCACACAAGTAAAGTTTTAACACTCTGATTTACATACATTATTTACGTCACTGATATTGTACTAGCAGTTGCTCATGTCCATCTGAAACTAATATAATAAAATCTACAATTCTCCTCTGGGGTCTCCGGGAAGCTGGAAGAAATAATTTTTAATGTGCCCGCTTAGTTGCTGGAAAATGTCTTTCACTCAATTACAGTTTGAATTTGTCGCGGCAGCGGCTCCCGCGATCGTTTCGCAGCACTGCGTCACGGAAATTCGCTGAAAACGGCTAAAAATGTGGAATGAAATGCTGGGCAAGCTAGCTACAAATTAATACAAGCATTTTTAACAATTTCTGTATTCAAAATCAACATAAAATTCGAAGTACACACCTTTCTATATATCAATATCCAATGGCGTATTTCTCCATAAAAGAACAAAAGAAAGCTAACTAAGCGTTCGAGAGAGAGTCACAGGCTCTTACAACATTCACAGCTACAAGAAGACAGAGAGAGTAATGTGTAAGCCTCCACTGTTTATAATCAATTTAATATGGCAATATATATTTTTATTATATTTTTAATTATCATTGTCTGCTTCGGTTTCCACACTCGTCGACCACAGACGTTATTTGCTAAACTGTCATACATAATATTACACAAACATAAAAACGAAAAATAATTATTTCCTTTTTTACAGAATACACATAATCGACACCGTTTATAACTGCCGACGTCGTGTTGTGCCGACTCCACTGTAGCCTGAATGGATTTTTAAGTTTGTTTTATATGCCCGCCTTCTAATTTCACCACACAAGTCTCCAGGGTTGAGCAGTTATTGCCCGATAACGACACGCAATACAGTTTGTTAAAGCGGATTTCACCGTTATTGATTATGTTTTTGGATTTAATTTTATTACTCGTACAGAGACTCAACGTTCCTTTGTTTAACAGCGTGTCGTCAAAATAAGTATGAAATGCTAATGTCTTTGCAATACATAATGTCGACAATTGAGTTAAAGTTCGTACCTATTTTGACATTTTAAAGAAGAGAACCCTTAAGTGCTTCTGCTTCTATAGTCTCTGTATCATATGTTCACTAATTTCAATTTACTTCCTATCTCAGTTCAGTATTTAACACAAATTATATATCAATGTCATTTCAGAGATATTACGTCGGCTCCACACTAACTGAATAACACGTAATTGTCATTTAACGTCACTTTTATTAATAATCCTTTTTCTTATGACGTAAATGTTAATGAATGATCACTATCCAGGAGGAAAGAGGGATTGATCCTAATCATGAGATAATAGCTTTTATTAGGGGCAATCGTTAATTAAATAAAAAGTCACATTCAAGGATGATATGCGAACAACTTTCGTTACGTCCGTTTCCACGTATCTGTCAAAAATAATCCTGTCGCCCACAATTCAAATTAACACTGACGTTAACCCCTTTTGTCGGAACATCGATTCATAACTATTATGTGAAAGTTTATTCTGGTCCCCGAATTAATTCCTTTCAGATACGCGCACAACCGAACAGCAGAACGGAACACAAACGACATGTTTTAACAACCGAACAACGCAATGACGTTACATTGCGACAATGTCCGCCCAATGAACATCTCTTTGACTTTATCTTTTCTGCTCTGCTTAATTAAATTATTACTAATTACAATTTATTCAGCTATTTAACGAAAACATTTAACAAAAAATAAAATAAATTTATCCCAACGTAAAAGATCCGTTATATGTTTCATACAGAAATGAAATATAATAACACAGATAAATGTTTTTTTTTTCACATATATTCACTGATTTTACAAACGTGCTACCAGGAGCCGTCACAATCTCTGTGGAGCACCAACAGTTGATCACGTCCATACAAATAGCTAATAGACATCTACACAAATAAGTACATAGCACAATAAAAACTGTGGAATAATTCCATTACGGTAAGCGAAAAATATTATTTAATTTTTTTAAAAAAAGACAAAAAAGTTACTGCACTGGCTAGCAGATGGTCATCGCCAGCATGTTTCAATAGCTATCCCTGGCCTATCATTAAAATCCTAAGAAACTATGGTAAGTCTGGCACTGGCACAAAAAGATGGTGTACAGATAATTCTTGGCCACTCATTGACTTGTATTCGTTACCTAAGACACTGTCACGTTGAACAACAAATCACGCAGTGACCATCCTGTCGTATCAGCCGTTTTAATGAAGACAAACTAATAATAGTCAAATCTATAACGTTTATAGCCGATAAGGAAACGCGGCTAGTAGAGAGCCACAAATAAATACATATTAAAATGTATTTTCAAAATGGCTCTGAGCACTATGGGACTTAACATCTTAGGTCATCAGTCCCCTAGAACTTGGAACTACTTAAACCTAACTAACCTAAGGACATCACACAACACCCAGCCATCACGAGGCAGAGAAAATCCTTGACCCCGCCCGGAATCGAATCCGGGAACCCGGGCTATGTATTTTCAATGAAGTATAGAAAAATTAAACAATTGTTCAGTGTCGTAATGCTTGTAACTGAAATACTGATAACGTCGAGAATATACAATGAAGTATAGAAAAATTAAACAATTGTCCAGTATCGTAATGCTTGTAACTGAAATACTGGTAACGCCGAGAGTATACAATGATTCCGTAGTTCTCAAAGTCTTAAGTGTTTGTTACTATTAAGATTCTTAAATCAAATACATGATTTATTCATACATTCTTCATAAATTATTGGATGAATCCTTTTAAGATTCTCTTATTCTTTGAATTTCAATTTATTGGAAGCTATGGGGAAGCGATGAACTAAGCACTGCTGTAAATCAATTATTATTGTATAAAAACCATATTTATTTACTTTAATTGTTATTAAGGTCGTAGGCATTTGTGACACGTTAAACATGAAGGATACTGCAAATAGTATCCTTAGGAGAGTGTGGGGAGCGTACAGGATTAAATATTGTGATCTCTACAATCTTAATAAGAACAAAAGTAAATAAATATGATTTTTATATAATAATAATCGATTTACAGCAGTGATTAGTTCATCGCTTCAGCATCCCCTTTCTCCCAGAATCCTGGATCTATGTCTGGAGTAAACTATTAAGAAACAGATGAAACTCAAGCAATTTTAAATTCATTTATGGAATCGCTAATTTAAAATAGGCTTCATATAAGAAGCAGGGGCACTTTTGCCGCTCCTTCTACATGAGTCAACGTACTAGAGGTTTTGCAAAAGAATTACTACACACATTCATTCGTTTATCAGGGACGTTACTGCCATGCGTATGCAGTAGCTTTTAGTAGGCAGACTCTTCGAATTACTGCATTATTTTGAATGCAGGATGCCCAGTTGTTTCATATTCAAACATACACTGGTGAGCCAAAACACCATGACTACTGACCACAGCGACGTTGGACGCCTCCTGGTGACGCTCCGGGCACGAGACGCGGAAACAAAATTAAGTAAGCGGAGCAGACACGGATGGGGCATCAGATAACGAAGATATAAGATGCAGATTTGGAAATCCATTGAGATAAGCAACTATGCCAAAGGTTAGATTATTATTACGCAGAACCTGTGAACGAGTTTATCGAAACCGGTGAAGCTGGTTGAATGTTCCCGTGCTACTATTGTGAGCATCTACGGAAAGAGGTAGAAGGACAATGAAACTACCACTACGCGCCAAATGGTTGGACGTCTACGACTCGTCACAGACTGTGTGGTTCGGAGGATTGTCTGCTCTGTAGATGGTGATTTATGGCATCTCTCACGAAAGAACACAATGCTGGTGTAGGCACAAGTGTTTCCTAGCACACTGTTCATCGTATATTGTTGAACATGGATCTCCTCAGCAAATCACTCCTACTCGTTCACATGTTGACCTAACGATATTGTCAGTTACGACTGCATTGGACACGGGGCCATAGGGATTCGACCGTCGCTCAGCAGAAACGTGTCGGCTCTTCGAGTGAATCACGTTCGGGCTGCACTAGGTCGATGGTTGTCTCTACAAACACCGTCATCGAAGTGAATGCGGGCTCGAAATGTGCAGCGCGCCACGGACGCAGGCTGGTGTGAGCAGTATTATGTTATGGGAAACATTCTCCTGCGCTTGCATGGGACCTGCCGTAGTAATCGAAGACACGCTGACAGATGCGAACCACCTGTAGCCCTTCATGCTTGATGTCTTCCCCGACGGCAATCTCGTCTTTCGTCTATCGGAGCCAGACCCGTACTACAGTGGTTTGAGGAGCATCGGTTTTTTACCTTTTTTTGTTAACAAAGTGTCCCGTGTGACGTTTGCCAGTGTCCCGTCGGGCGCCATACACACGTAAACACTCAAACAACTTTCAATGTATGTGCTTGACCTTTGTCCTGCAAAATGATGATCAGGTCCTGCAGAAAGTGTCATCACTTCTTCTCTATGCTGGTCATTTTTGGAACACAACCTACGACCAGCTTAGAGACAGAAGTGATCACACTTTCTGCAGGACCTGGCCATCATTTTGCAGGACAATGCTCAAGCACGTACAGTGTAAGCAGTTACTGTTTATTTTTATTTATGGTGCTGCTAACTGCTATACCACCTACTGCACTCCCCTGACTTAAATGCTCGTGAGTTCAACTCGATTTCTAAACTGAAGGAAACAATTCACGTCATTCGCTTCAGAACTGCTGCACGTTCGCCGGGAAATAGACCGCGCCCCTCCAACTGTCAACACAACTGGCACTGCTAAGAGTATCGTACGACTTCCACATCGCCGGCAATGGTTTATACACAATGCTGGTGACGACTTTGAAGGTCAGTAAAACTTTGAAATAAGTATGTATTTTGTACGAGCTGTAAATAAATAGTTGCCACTATTAAAGTTCCAACCCTCGTACAAAACGATAAACTAATATAGAGACAAAATACTTCTACAAAGGGATCCAGATACAGCTGTAAACATAAATATTTTTAATACATAAGAAGCACATAAATATATCCATTGACTGGAAACGGCTATGTTCGGCCACTTGGCGACCATTTACAGACATTCATAGAATTCATGTTCCCAAACAATGATTGATTTTTTGCGAATGACAAAGAGCCATGTCACCATGCCACAAATGTTCGTGATTGGATGAGACAGCAGCGGAAATGTTGAACATGGGTCAGGTCAGTCCAGATGACTCCTTTAGCTGCCAAATTAACACGAACTAGTGCTGGTGGGTAGCTAGGACCCTGAAACAAAGGAGCAGAGCGAGCTCTGAAAACGTGTGGATTCCTCACTATCGTAAAAAGCCAAGACCCAAACAGCATAGGCAGGGTGATGTGTGATTTTTGGGATTGCCATGATGTGGTGTTACCAGATTATGGTCGTCGGGGCGCCAAGTGTCACAGAACCATTCTAGGGAAATCTCCTGATGAGGTTTCGGAATGCTGTCGACCGTTGCACAATGTTGGCCAAACTGATGCTCTTCCTCTACGACATCCAACTCATTCTGCACAAAACCGTTGTGTCATCTTTCCCCCTACGGAATAAACAAGGAAACCACAAACCCTACGTTATATTCCAGCTCGTTGATACATATTTATCTCAGGAATGTGGTGATTAAAATCAAAATTAGGAATAATATACTCCAGAAAATACCAGGAACTCTGTGTTACGACGGGTCGGTGGAATGCAATGGGGCTACAAATGCTTCTACTCGCTGGCTCTCGTCATTTAACTTGGGGATGATCTCACATCCTTTCTACCGCCAGACACGTGCGCTTAACACCTGTTAAAGTGCATAAATAAAATACTCTCGATGCTGCTGATCGACAAGTACAAATGTTAACCACGGTACATTCCAGGACGCTGAAGTCAAATGACGATTCGAATGAGTGTGTTAAGTTCCTTAAAATTCACAAGTTTTTATTCATAAGTAAATACAGTTCACTGGCGGTATATTTCAAACAGTTACGTGGCGTTGTAATTATTGCTCGAGCCCCCAGAAGCGATACCGAACACGTTATAAACTTTAATACAAGTTGTTGAATGCTGAAGAACATCGATTGATATTTAGCAGATCGATAAGTTCCCTGAAACACAGCCTAATCCCTATGACGTATAGTACACTCGACACTAGCGCGAATTCCTAAGTGTCGGACGCGACAGAGTTTTCAAAGTTCTGACTGGTTTAAACAGAGTTAAAGTCCAGTGGCACGATTTCAGAATCAATCACCTAAAACGTGGTGAAAATAAGTAGAGTCCAGTCTGACCGAATCATAAACTAGGCCCCGTTGGCATCCCAAAATGCAGTTCGAAGTGCTCAAAAAAATAAACAGAGTCATACAGTAGAGCGTCAGCAGCTACGTGTAGTGGCACTCGAATGGAAACAGAGTACCACAGCTACGATTTAGCAGCAGAATCCCGTTTGCTTGCAAAAACGATCACCAAAAAGACACAACGCATGACAACACAAGTGCCTACTGTATTCCACACCGAAAATATCCTAAGTCCTGATTCATCGTGAGAAATTCTGCCACTAAATTGTGCCACTAAATAACATTACAGTTCTTTGTAAGCCACTACTTTCCATTCGGAATCGAAGCGGTCTTTTGATGTGCTGATCAGAATTTATGCATATACAGAAATTAAACAAATATGAGCAGAACAATGCAAATGTTATTAATAAACAAATATAACATATAATAACTACAAATATCACAAACTAATGATGTTAAAATGTGTATAACGACACCCGATATCGTACAGTGCCTTGCTCTTCGTGTATCTGTTTTAATCAATTATTTGTTGTTGTTCTTGTTGTTGTTGTCTTCAGTCCTGAGACTGGTTTGATGCAGCTCTCCATGCTACTATATCCTGTGCAAGCTTCTTCATCTCCCAGTACTTACTACAGCCTACATCCTTCTGAATCTGTTTAGTGTATTCATCTCTTGGTGTCCCTCTACGATTTTTACCCTCCATGCTGCCCTCCAATGCTAAATTTGTGATCTCTTGATGCCTCAGAACATGTCCTACCAACAGGTCCCTTCTTATTGTCAAGTTGTGCCACAAACTCCTCTTCTCCCCAATTCTATTCAATACCTCCTCATTAGTTATGTGATCTACCCATCTAATCTTCCTCATTCTTCTGTAGCACCACACTACGAAAGCTTCTATTCTCTTCTTGTCCAAACGTTTTTTCGTCCATGTTTCACTTCCATACATGGCTACACTCCATACAAATACTTTCAGAAACGACTTCCTGACATATCTATAATCGATGTTAACAAATTTCTCTTCTTCAGAAACGCTTTCCTTTCCATTGCCAGTCTACATTTTATATCCTCTCTACTTCCACCATCAGTTATTTTGCTCCCCAAATAGAAAAACTAATTTACTACTTTAAGTGTCTCATTTCCTAATCTAATTTCCTGAGCATCACCCGACTTAAGTCGACTACATTCCATGATCCTCGTTTTGGTTTTGTTGATGTTCATCTTATATCCTCCATTGAAGACAGTGTCTATTTCGTTCAACTGCTCTTCCAAGTTCTTTGCTGTCTCTGACAGAATTACAATAACAAAATATCCATTTTCCTTTTTAAATTTGTTAACCTACCTGCCCGATTAAGGGATCTGACATTCCGATCCGTAGAACGCCAGTTTTCTTTCTCCTGATAACGACGTCCTCTGGAGTAGACCCCGCCCGGAGATCCAAATGGGGGACTATTTTACCTCCGGAATATTTTACCCAAGAGGACGCCATCATCATTTAACCATAGAGTAAAGCTGCATGCCCTCTGGAAAAATTACGGCTGTAGTTTCCCCTTGCTTAAAGCCGTTCGCAGTACCAGCACAGCAAGGCCGTTTGGGTTAGTGTTGCAAGGCCAGATCAGTCAATCATCCAGACTGTTGCCCCTACAACTACTGAAAAGGCTGCTGCCCCTCTTCAGGAACCACACATTTGTCTGGCCTCTCAACAGATACCCCTTCGTTGTGGTTGCACCTACGGTACGGCCATCTGTATCGCTGAGGCACGCAAGCCTCCCCACCAACGGCAAGGTCCATGGTTCAGGGGGGTAGGAATCAATTATTAGCAACAAAATAATAAATTGGTGTTTTACCACTGAAATGTTGATGCTGCAAGTTATATAAGTGTACCAGCCGTTGCGCTTCGATGAGACCTCTAAAATGAACACTCGCTTCCTCTGTAATTCCACTGGTTAAAAAGTTACAAATTATTCAGTAAATTGCACGTATTGCAGATTTGTTTGTTTAATATTTGTTAATGTAAAAATCGTATCAGCGTCGCAGCTAATTCGTCTCAACTGCTCTTCCATTTGCCGTATCGTACTCTGTATGTGCATTTGCGTGTATTCAACGCACGCGTGGATAAAGCATGGTCTTAAAGCGGTGCACTGGAACGAGGTAAAGCCTCGTCACGTCACGTAACCGCCAGCCGCTTGAAACAGCCGGGTCCACGGGGAGCGATCTGCCGCTGACCACTCGCACGTCGCCGTCTTCCCCCGTCGGCGTCACCGGCCGTCGTGCCCGCGCCCTCTAAGCGCGACCCGCGATCAAACTTCTCTTTCCAGATGACATCAAACCACTGTCGTGTCACTCTGTGGTGCCACTACGAAAGACCTCATCAACTTCAGCTATTTTATACGCAGTAGCAGAATATCACTGTTGCATCTCGTTAAACAACGCTGACACCAAAGTAATTCCCACACAGCTCAATCATACAATACCCCTCATCACAATGTGTATTCGCCCCACAAACACGCTCTGACTACCGGTCTTTAGTAATATTACACCACTATCCGTAACAAAATCACAGCTGTTGCTGGACTAGAACAAAAACAACCCAGAATTACCAATTGATTCAGAAATGTCATTATCGGAATCCGAATGATTGACGTCTAGAAAATCATCGTGGCCCACAGCCATCAGCATGAACGGTAGTCATGTCGAAATGCAAGATGCCTGGACCAGTGTCGGCCGCGGTGCCCGAGCGGTTCTAGGCGCTTCAGTCCGGAACCTCGCTGCTGCTATGGTCTCAGGTTCGAATTCTGCCTCAGGCATTGATGTGTGTGATGTCGTTAGGTTTAAGTAGTTCTAAGTTTAGGGGACTGATGACCTCAGCTGTCAAGTCCCATAGTGCTTAGAGCCATCTGAACGTGGATCAGTCAATGACAGGAGCAAACTTCCTTGCGGCATCAACATCTAAAACTCCCTGGGAGCGACCACCCGATGTTTCATCTGTTCCGACAACACTGGTGCGTACTGAATCGGATCAGAATGGGATGGCCGGCCGCGGTGGTCTCGCGGTTCTAGGCGCGCAGTCCGGAACCGTGCGACTGCTACGGTCGCAGGTTCGAATCCTGCCTCGGGCATGGATGTGTGTGATGTCCTTAGGTTAGTTAGGTTTAAGTATTTCTAAGTTCTAGGGGACTAATGACCACAGCAGTTCAGTCCCATAGTGCTCAGAGCCATTTTAACCATTTTTGAACCAGAATGGGGTGGGGCAGATGTGGAGCATTGCTGCACCAATGTGAATCAAAGTCCTCCCCTGAATATGACTGCAGTGAAGATCTACAAACAGTAGGTCATGAACCCTTTACGAACTTCAGGTTGTGTATATCGGTAACAGAAATGTTTATATTTGTTGTAAATAGTTATCTATACTTCTCTTCCATCATATGTTAAATAAATAAGTACACTGTAGCCGTAGGTGACGAAATCATATAATTCCCGAACATGCAGAACATTTTTGGCAGTGTCATTGCAGGTGATGCCTCCACTAGAAAAGATGCTTGGGGTCTGCATATGGCAAGGGAAATTCCAAAACTGCACTTCAATATTCTCGCTACAACGTACCGAGGGAGGCTTCTGCTACAGCTTCAATTCGCTAACTTCGGAGGCATCTAGGCATTGGTAAGTACTTTTCTCTTCTAACAGCAATTTCGTATTACAAGACATTTTCACTTAATTTGCACGAAATCCTACAGTTTAATTATCTCTAGTACAAACAGCAGCTGGCATTGTCAAAGAAATATTACGTATCTTCTAGAGAAAACTCTGGTATTTAACTGAGAAATATGCACTGATGGAAAAAAGTCGTAACACTAAGAAGGAGTACTGCGACATAAACAAAACTTGATAAGCGTGTTTCTGTTTCTGAAGACGATCCCTATTCAAATTTCGCGCCAGTCGCATACGTGTGGCTCTAGTAGGGCCACTATGATGATGCAAATCAGGTTTGCTTTAGTTACCTTTGAGGTTGGACGTGGTGAGGTGCTGTTAGTGTGTTGGTTACAAGGTGGCCAGTTGAGGGCCTGCAGCCAACTTATCTGCGTGCCAAACACACTGGACCTACTCCTGGAGTTATGGTCTCTGGTGGGATTTCGTATGACAGCAGGAGTACTCTCGTGTCTATCCCATACACGTTGATTGCAAATCTTTACTTCAGTCTGGTGTTTCATCCTTTTTTGTTGCCATTAATGAACATTGTAGGGGGCGTTTTGCATACAGTATAAAACGCTCACTCACATACCGCTGTTGTAGCCCAACATGCTCTACGGAGTGTCGACATGTTAGTTGTCCTATTTGAGAGCCACGTATGTCTCCAATAAAGCACACACGGAACACCACTAGACGATAGCTACAGCGTCATCCACAAACAGCGAGAACCGTCCCTGTATTTATCGACAAAGTGTAACAGGTATGGAACTCCCTAATACAAGTTTGCATTCAACAGTCTGGCGGGTACACCGGTTATTACTACGCAACGTAATCACATTTGCGCCAACGATTTTGCCGCAATAGTAAGATCGATTCACGTCAGATCACCGGTTAAGGACTGTCGAGATTTGCTAGCTCTTGGATGGGTCACCGTCGAGTCTGCCGACCGCTGTGAGCAAGCGGGGTGCACTCAGCCCTTGTGAGCCAACTTGAGGAGCTACTTGACTGAGAAGTAGCGGCGCCGGTCTCAATAACTGGCAACGGCCGGGAGAGCGGTGTGCTGACCGCATGGACCTCCGTATCAGCATCCGGGGGCGCCTAAAGGCTGAGGACGACACGGAGGCCGGTGAGTGCCGTCGGGCATTCAAGACCTGTTCGGACGCTCCTAGTTCTTTTCCACATTTGCAATTGCGCTTTCATTAACGTTCTCTCGCAATGTTGATCACTTAAATACGTTATCTAGAAATTTCATTACTTTATATTACTTAATTTTGGTGCTGCGATTATATTTTCCGTCAATGTACTTCCGTAAATGAAATTTTATGATTTGCATTAAACTTTACTTCGTGCGTCTCCTTCCAGCAAGGTTCTATAAATTTTATTTGATAACTTTTTTGAAAATTTTTTAACCACCTTCTACTTTCGTTAACATGAAAGACGATTTGGAGACTCTCTTAAGGGCCACAAACTCCTGATTTCATGTCTTAGTTACTACACCATCATGCATGCCCAAATTTGTCACTAACACTCGCATTTACTTACAGATAACCATTTTTTTTAATTCCTGATGTAAAATCTAGCAATTCATCAGTTCCTACTCTTCATTTGTATATCATTCAATTATATTTACCAGATCCTGCAAATACCGATCCATACAAGCTTAAAGTGTTACCATTCCACCTGCAAACAATGGTTTTTGTTTGTGACTTTACGGCTTTTAATTTTTTGGCCATCATCCGCTCTACAGTTTGACTTGCTTGTATTTCATTTTTCAGTTGTGCTTTTATATCTGTCCTTCAAGATTGATAAATTCTCGCCTGAACCTCATTATTAAACACTTATTGTTATCTTTCGTTCATATCTTGAATCTCGATACACTTTTTTTCCAATTTAGGTCCAGTGTATCCTTCAGTTTATTAATAACTTTTGTCCTGCTATGGATCCCACTTCACTCGATTCGAAAATAATGACTGAAATCTCCACTTCATTGTTAATTAACCTCATTCAATTTTCTAGTGATGTTTAATGCAAATTATTTCCTTTGCTATTTAAGTTTATTTGATACTACGATTATTGTATGGACTGCAATACTCATTACTTGACTAGCCATGATAACATGATTCTAAATTTCTGCATTTGTTATTTGGATCTGGTATTCTCAGTTTACCGTTTCAGCGCTTACTTCTCGTTTCACTTTTGTCCGAATCATTTCTCCTGTTACATATCAGTCTGTACCCGCACAGCATCAGATTTGAATTTGGATCGCGCACATCGTTCGCAGTCTTTCTGTAGTCTGGTTTACAGTTCTTCATTGGCGTCGAGTTGTTTGCTACAGCCGGCCGCGGTGGTCTCGCGGTTCTAGGCGCGCAGTCCGGAACCGTGCGACTGCTACGGTCGCAGGTTCGAATCCTGCCTCTTGCATGGATGTGTGTGACGTCCTTAGGTTAGTTAGGTTTAAGTAGTTCTAAGTTCTAGGGGACTGATGACCACAGCAGTTGACTCCCATAGTGCTCAGAGCCATTTTTTTGTTTGCTTCCCTACTATGTTAGTAAAATACGTTGCCTTTTCTTTCGGTTTCGTGCTTGTTTCTGTTACTGTAACTTTTATACTTATTGTTGAGAGATGTTTGCATCCAGAGTCACCTACCAAAGCATATTTAATACCAGTTTCTTATCATTGCAACCTTTTAATTACAAACTTGACGTGGTCTACCCATGCTGATTAACCGTATATGAGTCCATCCTTTTATGAGAACGTCATGACTGACTTTGCTGAAATCAATGAACATATAAAATGACCGGTCGTCAAACCACAGTTAATTGGAGCGATTGTATGTTCAACGTTAAAGTATCAGCTCATCAGTATTGGATTTTCTCTCAGGTTTCCTGTTCGCTACCTGCAACTCTGCTTGTGTATCCCTTACAAAATGTTTCTCTGTCTCGTGGAGTGATTCCCATACACATTCAAACGCACCAAGAATGTACCTTTGGAATACTAATGCTTCTCAGAACAGGAATACAGGTACACAGACATGCTCCCCTGCATTTATTCGAGCATACAGATTCCCGACACAAGAAGGAAAAAGAATATATTGATCAAAAATAAAAATTGTCTTCTGTAATGAGTTGACATAAAACCACATTTCCGCATGGTAGTGGGATCCTGACAGAGACCAGTTAAGACAGTGGTCCAAGGTAGCGTGCTGTGGATGCAGTAAAAAATACTCACTGACAATGGACATTCTATTTGACTGTATAAAAGAATCCATTTTTATCTGAAGCTGAAAATTAAGCATCACCGACCGTAGTAGATTAGTAGGTTAGGTAGGTTTAAGTAGTTCTAAGTTCTAGGGGACTGATGACCTCAGAAGTTAAGTCCCATAGTGCTCAGAGCCATTCAAATTAAGCATCACTCGAGATTATACACGACTGCTTTCAGAGAAGGGCATATTTGGTGACTGTGTGTGTCTTTTAGTGTGGAGAAAGACGTTGCACAAAAGCTACGAAGCTGAAAAGCAATTTCATGGCAAAATGAAGAATCTCAGCTGTCCTGTTACAGAAATGTTCTATGAACCCAAAAGTATCCTAACGACCTGAATGGCGTTTCGCCTGATCTGAATGTATCCCACATAACGTAGCTGCGGGTCCTGTAATCTGTTCGCAGGACAGTCGTTTGGTAATACGAAATAGATACTTCAAGAGATCACTATCTTTAAGGTAATCAGTCCATATGCAAATCAATACCACGATAATGGAAATACTAAAAAATGTCTCATTAGAGATGAGACAGTCCTTAACTCTTGTAAACTCAATTTTATTACAGTAAATGACATTTCAAAATCACTACCACTCTCACTAGAATTTGAGTTAATTAACTTCATAACATAACCATTTAAAAATAACGTTATTAACAGCAGCAAGCGCTCTATGGAAACCTCAAAATTGACATTATATCACCAGTAATTTCTCTGCACTCATGACTGAGCAATTATTTGTGCACATGTTTGAATTTTAAACAACATGACGAACTTCTTTGTTCTGGATCTGTATTGAAACTAAACACCTACAGCCATTGTAACTAAGCAAACCTTTCGTGCCTGATTGAGACTCGATCACAGCAACGTTCGTCGTTGGTGACCAGACATAAAGAAGACTGAAAAATATCGAAGTTTTCGCCAGTATCAATTAACAAACCTGAGCTTGAAAATTTTTGTGCTCTGCCTGGAATCCTGTGAAGACCCTTATTTCCCTGTTAACTTGCCACGAAAAATGTTTAATAAAATTTCAAGTGACAAATCTTCGAAAAAAGTAAGTGCCGTGTGTAACGCTTTGTGTTCATGTTTGACTAGAAGTAATATCTTTGTTGTTGATGACACCTGGAGAAACATTAAAAATGAATATTATTTATCGCTAGTAGTTCCGTGTGCAAATGGTAGGGCTTCAAATGGACCAGGATTCGAAACCACATACGTGTCTTTCGTGAAGATGTAGAGGAATTTGACATCCTGGGGAAAACAAAGGAATGATCGAACTATATCGTTGCGTGTGAGTCATATATCACGAAAGAGGAGATCCGAACTCGAATTACAGCCCAGCACCAAATTTTTCATCGTCTCAAGTTCATATACAATAAGAGCACGGTGACTATAAATGACTATTGGCTCAGTGAATATAGTAAAGTTTCTAGTATAAGGAAGCTTACTGTCGATAGAGTTTCTGTTTGCCGCCACTTCCGCCTCTGCTATGGCCCAACCTAATTCGCCTCTGCCCCCATTTGTTAGCGAAGGCAGATGATGTTTACAATGCGGATTCTGGACTACGGTGCAACCTGAAGTTCTTCACTTTGCATTATTAGAGATGAAGGAGATCTGTTCGTGTGTATTTTGAATAGGTGCCAGAAGCGGGACTCGAACTCAAAACTAAGAAACTACTATTTATCCGCCAGACTACTGAATCCCACATTTGCTATACCCATGTAGTCGTTTAAAAGTTAGACAGGGTAAAAAAATTCAGTTTTGTATTAACTGATTAATTGTAGAGGCTTCTGATACGAAAATTATGATAGTCTGACACAAGATGAATGTAAAGACCCTCTAGCCATCATAACCTCGATTGGAAGCCATTATGAAATTTTCATTATTTCAAGAATTATATTAAATCGAGAAATACCATTCAAGAGTGTCAAGTTACCAAATACTTCGATTATTACTGACCATATCGCTACTAATTTCTTCATTTTTGTGCTGCTAAATGCGTGTCTGAAGGAAACATTTAATTCTTCTCTGTCATTTTTAAAATCAGTGGCCTAAATACGAGGAATTATTTATTTCGCAGCAAATGGATGCAGCGTTCTGTCCCAACTGGACTGTCCCTGTTCTGGTCATAACTAATATTTCGGGAGGCAGAATAACATGACCGTTCTCCTATCCATACGACGATCTGTGTAAAACACGGGTTTCAAATGAACGGAGATGATGAGCTGTGGGACTGACCTCCAAAGTGCTGACCTCAGTCCCACAGCGCACGTGTGGGCAGAGATTGAGAAAATCATCAGGTGTAGGAGACCATCACCGACAACCAAGACAGCGCCGTCCGAAGCAGTTCATGATGTGTGAGAAGAGTGTGTAGCAGAGTAACAGATACATTCGGAAACTTGGTGACGCTGTTCGCTGATGACTAAAACAAGTTGTAGAGGACGGAAACTGGATACGGTACTGAATTATTGTATTGTTAGAGGGGAATTGTTTAAGACAAATGAATGTTTTGTTCTCCCTCAAAGAAGAGGAAACTTCGTTTGTCATATCCCTTTTAAAAAGATAGAATGATGAATTCACATAAAAATGAGGCTGTCTATTTCAATCCTTTCAGTCGTTCAGTAGCCTCTTGATTTTAAATTATTTTACGTAATTTGATCAAAAAGACTGAGAGAAATATGAAAAAATGACTCTGAGCAATATGGGACTTAACTGCTATGCTCATCAGTCCCCTAGAACTTACAACTACTTAAACCTAACTAACCTAAGGACATTTTGTCACATGGCACATGACGTCAGTGCCGATGAAGGCATCAAAGAAATAATATTTAGCTCTTTTACGTCGAGAAAAATATCTTGTGGATTTATGTACTCTTTAATTACATGCAGGCAGGGCGCCAATTCCAACGAATGCACAAAAGAGATATCATTTTCTTTTAATACCAAGCAGAAATCACAGTACATAAAGAGAAAATGCGGTGCAAGACCGGCGGTGTAGACGTGATACTTTAAAATTACGCATATTTCACCATATTTGTTGTTCTGCCAAACTAATAGCTCTCACCATCAATTAAGCTACGTGGAAGTGACAGAA
Source organism: Schistocerca gregaria (assembly GCF_023897955.1). Lineage (NCBI taxonomy): Eukaryota > Metazoa > Arthropoda > Insecta > Orthoptera > Acrididae > Schistocerca > Schistocerca gregaria. Next base: position 542,316,204 of record NC_064923.1, read on the forward strand.
TTTCAAACCCTTACCTACAGATTAGAAACTGACCGCCTTAACCACTACGCCATTCTAACAATCACTTGCACTACGCTTACGAAATGGTATGTTATAATCTGTAATGTCACACCGTTTTCTTGGAAAATTAGTGATAAACAAAGAGAAAGTACCGCAGTGCGTCTTCGACGAAATTGCAGACAGTTCATCTGACTTTGAATTACATGAACGGAGTTATGAAGAACATAAGCTAACAGTAATTATTCTGCTAGGTTTTATCAGACCTGCTTGTTTTGGAGATACCGTGTGTAGGAGAGAGTGGGAATTTAACAGCTGCTGACGCAAGTGCAATAAAAGTGTATCATACGATTCCGCACCGCAATAACAGCTGCAAAGTTATTTGTACGCTACGATGTCAATCCCAACGAGATACAACTCCACGCCAGCAGAAGGCACCACGTGACGTTGATTTCTGACTACTCGCTCGCAGCCCCACTCCAAATACTCCAACAGGCCCTCCAGCTGCTATCAGTGAACAGAACAGTTCTATGCCATTTAGATCAAGATAATTTCTCCTAATGTTTTCTGTATGCATAAACGCCTCTTGATGAGCAAAACATACTGGAAATGCATACAGTATGTTCAATTAAACATAAAATAAATAATTAAACTGCTTCTCTCTGCCTTAGTCTGTACTACAATAATGAGAGAATGTTCTTCACGTTCTTGATTCCTCAGTAGATGAGTGCCATTAAAGCTATAGCCACAGGCTCAAATCACGCCGCAATAGTTTGTTTAAAGCAAGACTTTTCCCTCCTCCTCTGTCGTAAGTCATAAAGACCGCAACGAATTTAAGCAACAGATTGCTGCGAAATCTTTAAATTTGTACTGAAGTGCCGGGTAGGTCAAAAAGCAATTTTCATAATCATCAGGTGACTTGCGTAGTATGCCACATTTCACTAATTATTATTTATTAATTCACAAGTGCTTCTCTGTCGCTTATTTTCACATTTTTTCGACGCCTGAAGAGTGGTAACACTAGTCAATCGCAGTATAGAATATTCATTTAAGCACTTCTCCCCAGAGCAACGGCAGAATACCCACTTAAAGAAGCTGGTTAATTTAGGTCTAAATCTGCGTTTGGTGTCATAACTTACGTGATATACACTGTGACTGTGGTGGGTGGGTCGGTGTGGGGGGGGGGGGGGGGGAGGTAGTTGGCATTCACGAAGATGTGGTAGATCATAACACTCATTTATCGTCTCAGTAATTAAGTGACAGTCCTGCGATAGAAATTCAGTCGTTGGCATCATTTTCCAGCAATTAACTGGCATATATTGCGACTGTGTTGTGTGTACGGAGACGGATAGTGATGTTAATGTCATTCACGCAATACTGAGCAGTTCTTTCACAGGTATAGATTGTAAGGACGGCCTATAATCTCACGTGATGGTACTTTGGCATTATGGTTCAGCAATCTATGGACAGTCTCTGCAAATTCTAGAACCATCTGTCCAGCTGTATCGCCGCAGTAGAACTCGATATTTCTCATGTGACTATTGTGGTAGCCAAGAGGTGTCATTAACATTAAAAGGTTCAGGGCTAAATTAATAACAGTCTGTCCACCCCGATAGCTGAGTGGTCAGCGCCACGGATTGCCGTCCTACGGGTCCGGGTTAGAATCCCGACTGGGTCGGGGATTTTCTCCGGTCAGGGACTGGGTGTTGTGTAGTCTTCACCATAATTTCGTTCCCATCCGGCGCGCAGGTTGCCCAATGTGGCGTCGAATGTAGTAAGACCTGTACCAAGGCGGCCGGACTTGCCCCGTAAGGGGCCTCCCCACCAATGACGCCAAACGCTCATTTCATTTCGAATAATACTCTGAGTAAGTGATGCACATCATCTCACCACCACGCTCAGATTGGTGAAACTCTTATTATTTCAATTTCTCTCTGTCTTAAGCTAAATGCACGTTGAAAAGCTCTTCAACATAGGCGCTTTCTGCATCAGCAACATTTTAACTGTACAGAATTCATGATACGTGTCCTTATTTTAGTATTTATAGACTGAACGACAGTTTTTCTCGAGGATGACTTATTCCACACATTAATGTCATTGTTTTGTGTTCCATGTTCCACTTTCTAATAACAACTGTTTCTCCTTTCACGTTAGCAAAAGCTGGAATCGCGGTTGCGCTCCACACATTCGCTAGTTTGATTTTCAGTGGAATTTTGGGCTTGCATTTTCTGTCATTTCTTATGGTTTCCTACATAGCAACATATATCGCTTTGGAATTTCATGTTATTCGTAGCATATAAACTCTCCCTGTGGATTTTAAGTTTTGCAATCGATGCTGCGTTATTGTATATTTGTGCGTCTGTCTTTCACGGACAGTACCATTGACATCGATCTCAACAATATTTTACAAGTAATTATTATAAAACAGATGTGTCGCCTACTCATAACATTTACACTGTAACTAAGGCAGATGTTCTCAAAAAGTGAAACATGTCTGGCTGAGATTTTTAGTTTCAGTACACTCAAGACAAAAAAAACACAAATAATTGTGACAGTTAATGATTCATGTTGTTTAGATTTCAGTCGGCACATCTGAGCATTATTAGTGACGACGCTGTAGTCTATAAACCGAGCTACAGACATGATATTAAGGCTCATTGACATACGCTTTTATCATTTCGGCGCTAGGCCGCCAAGCCTGTGAGACACGAGCTATCCTTACTCCCGAGACCGCTCAAGGCTGGTGTTTCCTGGTAGAAGTGAACACTGTGACCGAAGAGTTACTTTCTGGATGACACAGAATTAGTCTGCAAAACTCACTTGAGATATTTGTATGATTTCCATTAAATAATCTGAGTTATTTTCACATAATGTGTGAATAAATTAATCAATTTATGGTTCTGAATCCAGAAAAGTCATTCGGCGTTGAATTTGCAGCTAATCTCGTCTTTTGCGTTGCATCTTATCTGTCCTCATGTAGTTTAACTGGAGCAATAAGGGAGAGTAGAACGCTATGGCATTCCCCTCGTTGTAGGTAACGTCGTTGCCTTTAAAATAGGGGTCTATGTTTCCAGTCGCGGTGGAGGATACATTTTTGGCCGTTTTGAAACAGAGCTGTAGGCAGTCAGTTGGTAAAGCAGTAAGGAAATTTTATTTATTTACTTTTTTATTTTATTTTATTTATTTACTTTTTTATTTTATTTATTTTATTTGATTTATTTATTTATTTTTTGAAATGTCAGATTTCCAAACCACTTCATTGTGATGTAGGACAGCACGTAAACACAGACCATTTCGAAATCCAGAATGAGTAATATTAATTAATGCTGATATAGGCACATTCCTGTTACAGAAACTGTATGTTTCATTAAAGTAGACTTTCGTCATAAGCATATTGTGGTAATCTGAATTTCGTATGAATTACTGCAGCGCATATTTTAGCGGCGTTCTTCATTATTTTATTGAACGCAACAGTAAGCATCAGAGAGAAATTAATCATCAACAGGTTATCAACTCACATAATCTACAACAGTCTGACAGCCCTCATGTACTTTACCCATTCCATGCTTACATACTGGCCATGAACTAAAGGTGTCACCGAACCAGGTTTGAAGTGCATTTTCTTGACTGATGTTCGATAAGGAGCTTGGAAAATAGAGGGTGGAAGATCAGAGGTATAAGTGCGTATGACATTTCAAACTCATACATAGTTTTGTTACTGAAATCGACAGAGTGCAAAATCTTGGTAGTATCAACACGTGACGAAGCTTTTTAGGTCGTTTTTCTTACGCTGCGACCGATACATGTCTTAGTTCATGGCAAAAATAGCAGCTGCGGTATACTCTCCCCTGCGGCCGTTTTCGTAATGCACAACACTCTTTCTGAGACACCATACGCAAAATATTACGTTTAAACTGCCCTCCGCTCGATTATATATCTTTTGTTAGGGCTCAGCCATTAATTCTTCTTAAGAAGTTAATATAAATACATCACACCCAGTCACCAGTAGGAATACTGCATTGGAATTCTCAATGAGACAACTGACGACGATCAACCAAAAAATACATTAATCGTCGCACCTTTGATTCCTGTTGTTTTAAATTAGAGCATTCAGTACTACTGCTCCCGACATTTGAGCCTTGCTTATTGAATGGAAATGTCACACAATGCCTAAATGGTCGTACTCCATCACATATATCTGTTATCGAGGCTTCCTGAATGTGCAAATTCATTCACGCCTCGCATTCCGGAGGACGACGGTTCAATCCCACGTCCTGCCACCCTGATATAGGTTTTCCGTGATTTCCCTAAATCGCTTCAGGCAAATGCGGGGATGGTTACTTAGAAAGGGCACGGCCGATTTCCTTCCCCATCCTTCTCTATACCGAGCTTGTACTCCGTCTCTAATGATCTCGTTGTCGACGGGTCGTTAAACAGCAATCTCTTCTTCTTCTTCTTCTTCTTCTTCATTCACTCCGGAGCGATATTTCTTGGAGCAAAAAAGTCTTTTTCTGATGTGTTTCGCCCAAAAGCATTCGCCCCACACACAAGGTTCGACGCTGCCTCTGTTGCGCTCGACACTCTGCTAAACACAAAGCGAATAATATGCCACAGATTAGGACTTTTTCCACGTGCGACTATAGTTTATCACACTTGAACAACGTTGATATGTTTCAGGTTTGCAAAATGCAAATCATAACACGAGAACTCCAAGGAAGAAAATGACCGTTGATAAATACACTCATAGCGCCCACCATGTTCAACTAGTCAGAGGCGTCTTGACATTTGCAGCGAGCGTTGTAGAGCCAGTAGCCGGTAGCAGCTGTAGAGATAGGACACTCTAGAGCGTAAACTGTTTGTTTCTTGACGTAGGCACGAGCTGAAACGAATTATGTTTGAGTTTCCATCAGACTGATAACTTTATCAGATATCCCATATAGGATTTAAAGAAGCCACGGAATGGAGTGGACCCGAACGTGGGACTTTACATTTACAGAGCACAAAGCTTACCACTGCACCACAAGCAGCACCTCAAAAAGACAGACACAACATCCTCCATACACTTCTGGATCATACAGTGTTGCCAGATCATGAATGCGACTTATAATTCTGACGGGTGGTCAGGAATATTGGCTGCCGTAAGTGAACCACTCGGACTTCGTTTCTGAGGCGGCCAGCTTTTGTGTCTAATACTGTACTTTCTTGTCATCTCGATCAAATATTCTAAATGTCTTCCACTTAACGTGTGACAGTGAGTAAGTAAAATTCGTTGTGTGAACCCAGATTTGATGTATGGCACCTAAGCTAAGATTGCTCTCTAATGTCACACTCTCAGTAATCTACATTAAGAAATGGGGCATAATGAAGAAATGTATATCGCATGTTGATTTAGTAGTAACACGCTCGATGTTTACTGTGCTCGCTGATATACAAGTCGGTTGGGATATCGCATAGAAAAACTGCAGTTTGTAAGTCTGGTTGTTGTTTTCTTTATTCGGTCTGCAGCGGCCAGAACGAAATTCAATGAGTAAATCATAAAACAAGCTCTGCGTCCTAAGCCATCATACGGCCTCCATCCAATACATTGTAGGATTGAGCAGAAGTGACTGTTTTTGAAATACCGAGCTACTTCACAAGAAAGGCTCAGAAAAAGCTCTAAGGGACTGTTTTTGACAAAATCTGTTTGTTATTTGTCATTTAGCGCATCATCACCCGAGACGAACGTTACGGAAGCACTGAACATACTGGTAAATCTGGAGGTGAGAAACGTATTGAATAGCAGAATTGCACGTTTCTTCTTACCTTTCTTTTTGTAACTGCATCAAAAGAGATCGATTTTTCTTGTAAATATACGTTCATGGAATTTAAAGTCAGATGGATTGTCTGCCTTATCGTCTAATACTCTAAGTCGCAGGGAGTCGCTTTCACTCGGTATGTCATTTCATTTTCATGGAAAAGGTGTTACACTACAGACCATATCATGCCATTTTGTAAGCTTAGCTTATCAGATTGTTAGAATGGCGTGGTGCGTAAGGAGGTCAGTTTATAATACGCCGGTAAGTGTTTCGAATCCTGTTCCTTCCATGAAGAAGACAACGAGAATTATTAAGTATGCGTAATTTTAATGTACTATTTCTACACCGCCGGCTTTGTACCACTTTTTTCTTATGAACTGTGACTTCTTCGCATTAAAGGAAAATATTATCTCTTTTGTGCTTTCGTCAGTATGCTTTTTTCTACTTAAAAAGCTAAATACTTTTTCTTTGATGCCTTCATCAGCATTTAAGTCAAGCACCATATTAAAGAAAAATGTATCATGTTTCTCTCAGTCTTTTTCGAGAAATGTCGTAAAATAATTTAAAATGAAGAATCTGTTAAGCGACTGAAAAAAGTGAAATCGAAAGCATAGTTTCCAAGTAAATTGGAAAAATAATGGAGGTAAGAAGAACGAATTTTCCTCCTCTTCGACGGAGAACAAATCGTTCAATTGCTTTAAACATTTTCTCCCTCGTAACAATAAAACAGTACCGTATCCAGTTTTCGACCTCCTCTTCAGCTGCATTTGGCAGTCAGGAAATAGAGGCACCTAGTTTCCGCATGAATCTGTTATTCTGAGACAACTCTTCCCATGCGCCATGAACTGCTTCGGATTGCGCTGTCTTGGTTGTCGGTGATGGTCTTCTACATCTTATAATTTTCTCCATCTCTACCTATACGTGCACTATGGGACTGATGTCATCACCTTTTGGATGCCAGCCCAACTGCTCAACGCCTCCATTCATTTTAAACCAGTGTTTTACGCAGATTGCCTCATGAACAGGTGAACGGCCATATTGGAAGATTATTCTGTCCCCTGAAAATCTTTGACGAACAGAATTTAACATTACATTCCCCAGTATTTTGCAGTAGTAATGACTAGAAAAAGGACGGTCCAGTTAGCACAGAACGCCGCGACCATTTGCTGCGAACTAAATATTTCCTTGTATTTGGGCCATTGCTTCTAAAAATGACTAAGAAGCATTAAATGGTTTTTTCAAACACGTATGTAGCAGCAGCAAAATGAAGAAATTAGTAGCGATAATGTCAGTAATAATAGAAGTATTTGGTAACTTCACACTCTTGGACGGTATTTCTCGATCTAATAAATTTCTTGAAATAGTGAAAATTTCAGAATGGCTTCCAATCGAGGCTACGATGGCTAAAAGAATCTTTACATCCCGCTGATAGACTAGCATAATTTTCGTGTCAGACGCCTGCTGACGATTAACCAATTAATTAACACGAAACGGTACAGTTTGTCATTTCCTTGTTTTCTGGTCTTACTCGCACACATCTCAATACTGATAAACAAACAATTCATGGATAGAAAACAACTGCGGTAGGTTCGATTCCAGGTCAGACAAAGAAATTGTATGCTCATTTTAAATACAAAAACTCCCTTCTGCTGAAAAAAAAATCGTTATCTATCGTCTGATTTTACTTAGTAAACAATCTTATTACGTGCTGGGTTCGAGTCCCCGTCACATAACTTTATTTCATGGCACATCGCTTTTAAACACGTACAAACTTTGTCACATGAAATTGTATTAAATGTGTTTCATGGTTAGTTAGCAAGGAAATGAGGGTCTTGACAGGATTACAGGCACAGCACAAATATTTTCAAGTTCAGATTCCCTAACTGATACTAGACAAAACTTCGATATTTCTCGACTCTTTATGCCTAGTCACCAAAGACGAACGTTGCTATGATCAAGTCTCGGACAGGCATGATAACGTTGCTTAGTTATAGTGGCTATAGATGTTTAGTCTTCAATACAAATCCAGAGCAAAAATGTTCGTCCTGTTGTTTACAGTTCAGACATGTTCACAAACAATTCCTCAATCATGAATGCAGAGAAATTTCTGGTGATTCGATGTTAGTTTTGAGGTTTCCATTGAGCGCTTCCCGCTTATACTCGAACTGCCTTTAATTGGTTAGTTCAAGATCCATTTTATAACAAATTACACGTTTCAGGAACGACGTTCCACAGGGGTGAGAAAACCTTTTAAGGAGCATAAAATACTTCGAACTGTCATAGAACTTCAGGAGGCCAGATATTGTCTCATAATCTCTTGTTCATAAAATATTCAATTTCGCCAAAATATTGCTGGAACGACTTACGTAATGGAGTTAGTTAGCCCAAATTCTGTTGAGTGTGATAGCCCTTTTGAAACGTCACTTACTGTAAAAAAATTGAGTTTACAAGCGTTAAGAACTGACTCATCTCTAATGACGCATTTCCTTATGTTTACAATATCGTGGTGGTGATTTACATCTGGACTGATTACCTTAGAGATTAGTGTTCTCTAGTGGTCTCTCTTGGTGCCCTTTTTGTATGGTCAAACGACTATACTGTAAAGAGATTAAAGGACCTGCAGGACAGATACGTTATGTGGGCTGCATTCAGATCAGGCGAAACGCAATTCAGGTCGATCGAAAAATTGTTGGTATGATAGGGTATATCGAAAACAAATTTTGAAAAAAATCAGGGGAAAGATCCTCATGCTCTGAGACACTAAACACCGCGGCCTGATGGAAGATGCTTCTCCGCCTGCTGTCAAATTTTTTCATATCTGGATTTTTGAGCATGTGACTGTCACTAGGCAGTAACACAAATCACATTATATCAACTCACCACCAAGTGCCACCTGGTAAATAAAATGTATTATATCATTCCCATGATAATCCTCCTGCTAATGTTCGGTTTGTCTCAAAGCGATAACTTAGACCCATAAAAAGTGAAAGTGAATTATTGGCAATGCTATTTTATCTTTTTAATATTAGTGTGTAGCGGAAAGTGGTAGTTATTGTGTAACCCAGTTTTGTAAAGGATAACTCCTGGCACCCTAGATATGATCCAAAGTTAACAATTAAATTAAATTTCTTCATTATCTGTTATTAAATACAAATAACGAACTCAAATACAGCATTTAAGTAAGAAATATTATGAATATAATCAAGTTTCCAAAAGACAACATAAAATTAAACGTTACATGACAGAATTTATTCCAGGTGCTTCCAAACATGAAATAATTGTAGTATTAATTTCAGCCACTTTACTTAAAAATGACATGACACCAACCAATAACTACTGATGTATCTTCATGTGAAATCGACCAAAAGTGTCATTAGCATCGCAATGCTGTTACATCACGCCGACATAAGAACGATATCTTCGATAAATGCTTGTCTGGCAGTTTCAGGAAATTAGTGTTAAGTCTATGCAGTTGTTTTTCTGGACTTCACTGGGCGAGATGGCGCAGTGGTTAGCAAGCTGGACTCGAATTCGGGAGAAAGACGGTTCAAACGCGCTTCCAGCCATCCTGATTCATGTTTTCCGTGATTTCTCTAAATCGCTTCAGGCAAATGTCAAGATGGTTCCTTCAAAAGAGCACGGCCGATTTCATTTCCCATCCTTCCCTAATGCGAGTTTGTGCTCTGTCTCTAATGGCGTCGTTGTCGGCAGGACAATAAACACTAATCTTCTTCTCTTTTATGGACATCAGTCCAAAGATTGATTTGATGCGCCTCTTCATGTTAGCGTGCACTGTACAAGCTGTAACTCTGAATAACTACCGCAAACGGACATCCATTTGAAACTGCTTAATGCGTTCGTGCCTACGCTTCCCTACACAATTTTTAATCCTCAAACTGTTTTCCATTACGAAATTGATAATTCCGGGATGTGATCAGGAAGGTTCCTCTCAACGAATCCGATATTATGTTCAAATTGTGCCACAAATATATCTTTTTGTCAATTCAGTCGAGCGCCTCATCATTTGTTCGTTTCACAAGCTTCTATCTTCTTCCTGTCTAAAGTATCTATTAACCAAGTTTCGCTTCGCTATAAGACTGCACTCCAGACAAATGCCTACAGAAAAGTTTTCCTCAAACGTATATTTTATGTTCGATGTTAACATATTTCGGAAACGCTTTTCTTGCTGTTGCCAGTCTGCACTATATATCCTCTCTAGTTCGCTCATCGTCATTTATTTTGCTACCAAATATAAAAAATCATATATTCTTTTCATTGTCTCATTTCCAAAATTACAATACTGGCCATTAAAGTTGCGACACCACGAAGATGAATTGCTACAGACGCGAAATTTAACCGACAGGAAGAAGATGCTGTGATATGCAAATGATCAGCTTTTCAGAGCATTCACACAAGGTTGGCACCGGTGGCGACACCTACAACGTGCTGACATGAGGAAAGTTTCCAACCGATTTCTCATACACAAACAGCAGTTGACCGGCGTTGCCTGCTGAAACGTGGTTGTGATGCCTCGTGTAAGGAGGAGAAATTGTAGCCTATCGCGATTGCGTTTTACCGTATCGCGACATTGCTGATTGCGTTGGTCGAGATCCAATGACTATTAGCAGAAAATGGAATCTGTGTGTTCAGGAGGGTATTACGGAACGCCGTGCTGGATCCCAACTGCCTCGTTTCACTAGCAGTCGAGATGACAAGCATCTTATCCGCATGGCTGTAACGGATCGTGCAGCCACTTCTCGATCCCTGAGTCAACAGATGGGGGACGTTTGCAAGACAATAACCATCTGCACGAACAGTTCAACGACGTTTGCAGTAGCATGGACTGTCAGCTCGGAGAGCATGGCTGCCGTTACCATTGACGCTGCATCTCAGACAGGAGCGCCTGCGATGGTGTACTCAACGACGAACCTGGGTGCACGAATGGCAAAACGTAATTTTTTTCGGATGAATCCAGGTTCTGTTTACAGCATCATGATGGTCGCATCCGTGTTTGGCGACATCGCGGTGAACGCACATTGGAAGCCTGTATTCGTCATCGCCATACTGGCGTATCACCCGGTGTGATGGTATGGGGTGCCATTGGTTACACGTCCCGGTCACCTCTTGTTGGCATTGAATGCACTTTGAACAGTGGACGTTACATTTCAGATGTGTTACGACCCGTGGCTCTACCCTTCATTACATCCCTGCGAAACCCTATATTTCAGCAGGATAACGCACAATCGCATGTTGGAGGTCCTGTATGGGCCTTTCTGGATACGGAAAATGTTGGCCGCTGCCCTGGCCAGAACATTCTCCAGATATCTCATCAGTTGAAAAAATCTGGTCAATGGTGACCGAGCAACCGGCTCGTCACAATACGCCAGTCACTACTCTTGATGAACTGTGGTATCGTGTTGAAGCTGCATGGGCAGCTGTACCTGTACACGCCATCCAATATCTTGTTTGACTCAATACCCAGGCGTATCAAGGCCGTTATTACGGCCAGAGGTGGCTGTTCTTGGTACTGATTTCTAGCGATCTATGCACCAAAATTGCGTGAAAATACAATCGCATGTCAGCTCTAGTATAATATATTTGCCCAATGAATACCCGTTTATCATCTGCATTTCTTCTTGGTGTAGCAGTTTTAATGGCCAGTAGTGTAATTCTCTCACCATCTCCAGATTCAGTTCGATTACATTCTATTTACACTTGTTTTGCTTTTGTTTAGGTCCACTTTATAAACTCTTTTCGAGACGTTGTCCATTCCGTTCAACTGACAGAATTAAAATGTCATAGGCAAAAGATTTTATTTATTTTTCTTGAGTTTCAGTTCCCTTTCCAAACTTATTCTTAGACTTATTGAAAGGAAACAAATAAACATTAGACTCTACTACTGGGAGACCATTTCCCGATGTCCTGTTCGCTGGGAATTAGATGAGAAAAGCCAGACGGAGGTCCGTCTCGAGTGGCGTATTTTGTCATTTACGTGAAGCATAAAGTGTTTAGAAGTAATAGGAAGTGAAGCCACGCTCTCGCAGCCGCAGCTGGTCACGCCAGCGTGCGGAGGGTGGCGGCGACCAGCGGGTGGAGGGTGGCGGCGGCGGCGGCGGGGACGGCGGTGGGGGCGGCACGGCGCGCTGCTCGGTGCGCCACAGCCTCGCCTCGGGGCCCACCACCGGCCTCGAGCTCACCCTGTACGACGCGCCGGACGCCGACAAGATCAGCCCCGAGCAGCGCGACCACCACGGCTTCAGGGTGAGCGCGGACAGCCGCCTTCGCACCTACACTTTCCGAGTCTCTGACAATCGTGTAGCTGAGTACACAGTCTGCTATAAAGCGAGCGTGAAGCCTAGGTTTTGGTGAGGAAAGTCGCCTTTCCCTGAAGAACGCTACTGGGTGACTAAAAAGAAGTTACCCGTCTAGCAGTGCAATGCAGCCTGTGATGATTTAGACAGATTCTGTTGTCGCACGTTTCTACGTCAGTTATATCAATTACTAATTTCTCTATTCCTTGTATTGCTAACACATTTAGTGGACATAAACAATACGAATAGTGTCTCAGTACTGCGTTGGCACTGATTTTCACTGAAGACCCAAAGACAGTGGTACACCTGGCTCTAATATCGTGTAGGGACCCCCATGAGCACGCATAAGTGCCTCAACACAGCGTGGCGTGGATTTTTTTTTTTAAATCTCATTTTGTTCGCTTTTGTTCGTTGCATCTGCTCGGCGCGGAAGTCGTAAGACATCCGTTTAAGTTCGTTGTTGGTCGATTAACTCAGTTTTTTTATTACAGAGGGTAGCTAACCCTCTGACCGAACACGCTGAGCTACCGTGCCTGCTGGACTCGACTAATGTCTGAAAGTAATGCTGAAGGGAATTTACACCATGAATTCTGCAGGGCTGTCCGTAAATCCGTAAGACTACGAGGGGGTGGAGATCTCTTCTGAGCAGCACATAGCAAGGCATCCCAAATGTGCTCAAAAAAATTCATGTCTGACGAGTTAGGTGGCAACGGAAGTGTTTAAACTTGGAAGAATGTTCCTGGAGCCACTCTGTAGCAATTCTGCATGTGTGGAGCGTCATATTGTCCTACTGGAATTGCCCAAGTCCATCGGAATGCAGAATGGACATGAATGGATGCAGGTGATCATACAGGAGGCGTACGTACGTTTCCTCTGTCAAAGTCGTATCTAGACTTATGGGGTCCGCTATCACTCCAACTGCACACGCTCCACACCATTACAGAGCTTCCACCAGCTTCAACAGGCCCCTGCTAACATGCAGGGACCATAGATTCATGAGATTGTCTTCATACCCGTACAAGTCCATGCATTCGATACAATTTGAATCGAGACTCGTCCGACAAGCCAACTTGTTTCCAGTTACCAACAGTCTAATGTCAGCGTTTACGGGCCCAGGCGAGGCGTAAAGCTTTGTGTTGTGCAGTCATCAAGGGCACACGAGTGAGCCTTCGGCTCCGAAAGTCCATATCGATGATCTTTCGTTGAATGGTTCACACGCTGACAGTTGTTGATAGCCCAGCATTGAAATATGCAGCAATTCGCGGAAGTGTTGCATTTCTGTCACGTTGAACGATTCTCTTCAGTCGCCGTTGCTCCAGTTCGTGCTGGACATTTTTCCGGCCGCAGCGATGTCAGAGATCTGATATTTTAAAAGGATTCTTGATATTCACGGCACACTCGTGAAATAGTCGTACGGGAAATCCCCCCTTCATCCCTACCTCGGAGATTCTGTGTCCCATCGTTCGGACGCCGACTCTAACACCACGTCCAAACTCACATCTAGATAATCTGCCATTGTAGCAGCAGCAGCCGATCTAACAACTACGCCAGACACTTGTTGTCTTATAAAGGCGTTGCCGGCTGCAGCGCCGTGATCTACCCGTTTACGTATCTCCGTGTTTGAATACGCATGCCTATACCAGTTTCTTTGGCGCTTCAGTGTAAAAGGCGGGCTGCGAAAGGGCCGGTACTGCATTGTCAAATAGTCTGCATATCCTCCGTACAACGTAGCTGGGTAGAAACACTGGGGACTCGCCTGCTGGTTCTTTAGTTTACAGACTGACAGTACTACCCGTTTTACAGTATCGTAACTGTTTCTCATATCACATTCACTAGTACACTGGTGTGTAAAACTTAAGGACGAAAGTAATTTCCGGATGATGTGTCTCTGCCAAGTAACATAGCTCGGTGAAAATTGGACCACACTTGCAAATAACTACTTAAGTATGGTATGGTACAGTATAGAAGATGACTGAAAGAAATACGCGGTGTGACGAAGAGAAATGACATTTTTATTCATAGCCAGTAATTACACTGATCTCATCGCGCTCCGTGGTAGGCTCCTGCACATTACGAAAGGTGGGACATAGTTCTTAATAGGGTGTGTCCTCACCATGGACGCCAATGAATGCTCTGTAACGTTAAGGGCGGTGGCTCGTTTTTCTCAGGTTAGTATCCCTTGCTGTAGGGGCTGTAATTTTTGAAATTTTTTTCTAAACCAGCAAGGTAAAACAGAGGCCACTACTTCCACCACATTAAGTGGATTTAGTGCTTACGTACTCACACTGAGCCGTGAGCACTCTCCAGTTTATCAATGGGGGATAATTAAAAATTATTATTATTACTATTATCAGTGCCATGCGCGCAATGGTCGAGCCAGGCGCGCGATATTGAATCTTTCTCCTATCATTAATGGCGCGTGACCTGCACGACCTTGTAGCAACCTTTATAGTTCTGCGTTATTCCTCTGAGACACTAAGGGTGGTTTCACGTAACGAAAGGGAGAATGTAAAGATAAAAAAAATGGTTCAAATGGCTCTGAGCACTATGGGACTTAACAGCTGTGGTCATCGGTCCCCTAGAACTTAGAACTACTTAAACCTAACTAACCTAAGGACATCACACACATCCATGCCCAAGGCAGGATTCGAACCTGCGACCGTAGCGGACACGCGGTTCCAGACTGAAGCGTCTAGAACCGCACTGCCACAACGGCCGGCAGTGCACTCTGTTCAAAGATTTGGGGGTTAGTATGCCAATCCAACTTTATGCCCCCACGTCATAACACCTCTACATCTACGTGATTATTCCGCTATTCACAATAAAGTGCATGGCAGAGGGTTCAATGAACCACCATCAAGCTCTCTCTCTCTCTCTCTCTCTCTCTCTCTCTCTCTCTCTCTCTCTCTCTCTCTCTCTCTACCGTTCCACTCTCGAACGGCGCGCGGCAAAACGAACACTTAATTTTTTTTCTGTGCTAGTCCTGATTTCTCTTATTTTATCGTGATGATCATTTCTCCCTATGTAGGTGGGTGCCAATAGAATGTTTTCACAATCGGAGGAGAAAACTGGTGATTGAAATTTCATGAGAAGATCCCGTAGCAACGAAAAACGCCTTTGCTTTAACGATTACCACTCCAATTCACGTTTCATGTCTGTGACACTATCCCCCCTACTTCGCGATCATACAAAACGACCTGCCCTGCTTTGTAGTTTTTCGATGCTATCCGTCAGTCCCATCTGATGTGGATACCACGCTGCAGAGCAATACTTCAGGATAGGGCGGACAAGTGTGGTGTAAGCAGTCTTTTTAGTAGATCTGTTGCACCTTCTAAATGTTCTGCCAATGAACTGGAGTCTTTGCTTTGCTCTACCCACAATATGATCTATGTGACCGTCCCCATTTAGGTTATAATCCCTAAGTGTTTAGTCGAATTTACAGCCTTCAGACTTCTGTGACTTATCGCGTAATCGAAATTTAGCGGATTTGTTTTAGTACTCATGTGAATAACTTCACACTTTTCTTTATTCAGGGTCAGGGTCAATTGCCAATGTTTGCACCACCCAGATATCTAATCTAAATCATTTTGGAGGTCGTTTTGGTCATCTGATGACTTTACAAGACGAAAAGACAGCATCATCTGCAAACAATCTAAGACGGCTACTCACATTGTCTCCTGCGTCGTTAATATAGATCGGTAACAATAGAGGGCCTATAACACTCCCTTGGGGAACGCAGGATATTACTTCTATTTTACTCGATGACTTTCCGTGCATTACTACGAACTGTGACCTTTCTGACAGGAAATCACGAACACAGTCGCACAACTGAGACGATATTCCATAGGCACGCAGGTTGGTTAGAAGACGCTTGTGAGGAACGGTCTCGAAAGCCTTCTGGAAATCTGAAAATATGGAATCAGTTTTACATCCCCTGTCGACAGCACTCATTACTTCATGAGTATAAAGAGCTACTTGTGTTTCACAAGAATGATGTTTTCTCAATCCTTGTTGACTATCTCTCAATAAACTGTTTTCTTCGAGGTAATTCATAATATTCGAACACAGTATACGTCCAAAACCCTACTGGAAATCGACGTTAGTGATACGGACCTGTAATTCGGCGGATTACTCCTATTTCCCTTTTTGGGTACTGCTGTGACTTGAGCAATTTACCAGTCTTTAGGTAGGGATCTTTCCGTGAGCGAGGGGTTGCATACAATTGAGAAATATGGAGCTACTGTATCAGCATACTCTGAGGCAAACCTGACTGGTATACAATCTGGACCGGAGGCCTTGCCTTCATTGATTTAAGCTGCTTTGCTACACCGAGGATATCTACTTCTATGTTTCTCATCTCGGGAGTTGTTCTTGATTCACATTCCGGAGTATTTATTTCGTCTTCTTTGGTGAGCGAGTTTCGGAAAACCGTGTTTAATAACTCTGCTTTAGTGATACTGCTTTAGTCATAAAGGACTTCACCCTTGTAATCGAGCAGTGAAGGTATTGATTGCGTCTTGCCACTGGTGCGCTTTATGTATGAACAGAATCTCTTTAGGTTTTCTGACAGATTCTGAGACAGAGTTTCGTTGTAGAAATTATAAAAAGCAACTCGCCGCAGGATACTCTTAGCAGTGCCAGTTGTGTTGGCAGTACGAGCGACGCGGTCTATTGACCGAGGAATTTGTAGCAGTTCTAAAGCGAATGCCGTGAAATGTTTCCTTTATTTCAGAAATCGAGATGAACTCTCTAAGCTGGTCGTTGGTATGTTCCAAAAATGACCAACGTAGAGACAGAAGTGATGACAATTTTTGCGGGACCTGACAATCATTTTGCACGTACAGTGCAAGCTGTTACTGCTTTGTTTGACTGATGGGACTGCTAAGTGCTATACCACCTACTGCACTGCACTGATCTTACTGCCACCGAAATGAAGGATATCACAAAGAAAGCCTAAATACTACTTTCAGTCTTCTGAAATTGTTTCACTTGGAAAGTTCGTATCGCTGAACCTAATTTCAATCGCAGAACAAATGTAGAATTTTACACATGGAATAAAAGATCACGAAACAGAAATTTAACTAAAATCGCCCTACGGAGCTGATATATCTATGAAATACTACATACACTGCTGGAAACGCCTCGAACGATAACAAATAATGACATTGTAAGAGAGACAGTCATATAGAATCATTGTCTCGAAAAACCAAGCTGAGATCATGAAACTTTATAATCGTGGCAGTAGACCTAAAAAAAAAAGAAAAAAAACCTTTCATCGGAGGAAAGAGGAAGAAGTAATTGGATGCCATTTCAGGAGCGCGCAGGGAAAGAAGCAGCGTATCTTTTCTGCAGAATAAGCTGGAGCGTTGCCGTAGAACGAAACCGAATTCCCAAGACGCCTTGTCTTGGCAGTCACCCATGATCAAATCCAATCACGTCAGATGTCAGCACTACGCTCCTGTGACGATTTTTCCCTTGTGAGACGTAACACCACATCTTGGAATGCGCAGAAAAATACTCAACCTTGAATTCAGCTTCTCGGCGGTGTTTTCACTGCTTGCTACGTTCCCTTATTTCTGGAACAACTACACAGCGTACCCGTCAATAGTGATTGTGTGACTGAAGAAGTTGTATGGATTAGCGTGACAGCTGCAACAGGTAGCGCCTCCATCTGGCTGCCTTTTTGAACGGATGTAAACAGGAGAGGTATAAGCGGACGGAGATCTTTGGCATGTTTAACATACTTTGCAAGATGTTGAAAACTGATCCGTGTATGAGTGTCCGTTTTTTCACTTACGTCTCGGCTGTGACACGCATTTTTCCTATTACCAAGTCCTCTACTTCTCCTCCCGTAGCCGGTTCTTCACAGAAATGTGGTCTGCCGCTTCGTTTTTTATCATTCACACTGGATGCAAGGAGTGTTCACAACGCCTTATTTATCCACATGAAAAAGACATACGTGTATATTTTTTTGTTTGTTTACAAGTGCATGTATGCAACCCCAGTACACTCTGAAATGGACGCGCAATAATACAAAACACGCCGCTACAGGAGAGAAACCAAAATGGCGTAATCCTTTGATGAAATTATGCATCGCGCGGTAATGCGTTTTCTGCGATTGAAAGGGTACAACGCTGAAACAATACATGTTAGCGAACAAAAGCGATGCATCATCATATGACTCAGTGTCAGGTGACAGGGGTTCGCTATAGCACCGACAATTTTTAAAATCGTTGTGGAGGAAGCACGTAAAAACCTGGAGCAGCAAATGCAGAGGCATGGGAGCCCCTCTGAAAGGTAAAATCATCTACACACTTCTCTTC